>NW_009943933.1:53684-56925 GCF_000696875.1 Nestor notabilis
AAACAGGTCACCTGCACCAGCTGTGCACACCATTGGTGCTAAGTCACTGAGCAAGTTGGAAAGAGCATGTTTAGCTGTGTTTCTTTTGGATTATTAATGTAGCTGTGCTAAGATATTAATAACATTTCATCAGTGGTGGTCCCAAACTGCTGTGCCAGAAAGGTCAACTACATAAAGAATTAAAAGCAAAGAAGAGCAACAAAAATCTACACTCAACTTAATGAACCAACCAAAAATCTCAATGCACCAAACAAATAAATATTAGTGCCAACTAATTTTAAATTAATTTAAATTAAATTAGTTTAAAGTATGAATTTAAATTAATTAAATTAATTAAATTAGTTTAAATTAAAGTATTAATATTAAATTAAAGTGTTAAATTAAAGTATAAGCATAGTAGTTTGACTGTATTAGTTTTTAATATTTTTCTGGTAATTGTAGTACTGCATCATTGGCTTTCTTTTCTGTTCATATTTTAGTTGATATTTGGAGTGTTCCAAAGAAAGATTTAAAACTGCAAAGGACAGTACAGTTCAGAATGATTTTCTGAAGGATTTAGATACCCTCTTCCTGTCCATTTCAATGAATAGTGCCATCAAAATCACCCTGACATCTCTAATAAGTCTGAAACTGCATTTTCACAACACTTCAGAAACAGAGTGTGTTCATATTGGCATTTTAGTCCAGATCAGGAGAGTGCTTTTGAAGCAAGTATCTCAATCATTCCCATGTACCACATAATTTGTTTCACACCATGTAGCAGTCTAAGAGACTATAAACAATATCCCTTTTGGATGAAATTAGACTGGAAGTTGAACACAAAAAGCATAACTAACCTGGTCCACATGGAACCACGCTAGGCGTAGTCTGAAATAACATTCCTTCTCTTAAAAATATGCGTAGTTTGGACCTTGTATTCTCAATACTAACAGATTCACTTCAGAGATCCAATACATAAAGATGTAGATCAAGACTGCTAGGACAGTTTGTTGTCTCAGGTCAGAGGTAAAAAGAGCAAAGGAAAAAAAAGGGATCTTTAGAACAACTTTAGGAGCTAATCAGCAGCAATTAAATTTTGTCTTCCTCGTATTTCATGAACACAAAATGTCCCAAAGCCACATGGTAACCCAATACATGATATTTGCATGAACAGCTGCTGCACAGACAAATTAACTTAAGTGAATTTTTAAAGCCATCAATACATCTGAAAATTTCTCACTAAGATCCTGCTGCTAAAGAAACTTGCCTGGCTAGCACTGATTTCAAACAGATCCTTTACCACAGAACTGCATTACCAGCTCCTAAATTCATGTAACTTAGAGAATGTACATCTTTTTTTCCATTTGAGTGCTGCACCTAAATGCATTCAGTTACCGGACAACACAAAAGAGGTCCTTTCAGAAAGCTTTGGGTTCAACATAATTTTAAAAATGCAATGTCTTCTTAGGTTATTCAACATCTGCTTTATTACTAGACAAGATGGCATGTTTACTTAAAACAGAGATCTACATTACCTGAACAAAGCTACAAACAGCTTAAATGAAAATTACTAAAGCTGCTACTAAGAATTCATCTTTGCAAGTGTTTGAGGCTCACTAATTAGCCTTGAAAGTCTGTCCCTGATATGGCATGCTCAGGAGGAATCTCAGAGCTCTGTTTTAGCTTTCTGCCATTGCTGGCTGCAAATACTAGAAGCTCAAAGCAGACTCAGCCCATGACGGGTGGGGTTTCCCTCCATCTCGATTTCTTTTGTTTTTTCTCTGATATGAGTGGGCAATGGAAGACTTCATGGTAGTGTGGAGGATTAAGACATCTCCTTCCTCTGTCAGCCTTACAATATCTTATTAACATTTTGATTGCATCTCTTAATTAACATATTCCCAGAAGATATTAGGCTGCTTTTCTTTTTCATAAGCCTCTAAAGATGTGCAGGTAAAATTGCACATTTCATATGATGTATTATAGACAATAGTAAGTATAATATTCTTTACAGTGAACTTACTGCTATTTGTTCTCTGCAGACACCATATAAAGAGGAAAATGCTGCTGTAAAAGGGGACTTTCGGAATGGAGTGCTTATGCTAAGCAACAACATCCCTGAAAAATCTTTTATTTTAGGATATAATTGTAGGGACATATATACTAGTAAACTATATTGTGCTCTTAGGAATTTCATTGTTCATATTCCCTTTGTAATTGAACAGTCATTAGCATAGTTTTGGTCCAGAAGATGGGGTCTTTCCCACACAGTTCTTGGACACAAATTGGGAGTTAACACAAAGCAAGGACTCTTCTCCTCTTGTCCCCACGTGGTAGCTTACTTGTTACCAGCCTGCCTTGAAGACAACAGAACTGAGCAATAGAAAATGTCCAGTCTATGCCAGCCAACCTGAGGACAAGAAAAGAAGCTCTAGAACTGTTCAGCTTGTTAGCGTAGGTATAGCCACAATATCCCAGGATTTTTTTTTTACACAAATAAGGTCAGCAGATGACTCTATATCTGAATTTATCTGAACATCACTCTTTGCATGACTAAGAAGCTTTCAACCCAAGAGGCTCTTTCTTTTGTATACAGTGTGATCTGTGACACTGATTTGTTGTCTCAGATAGATAGCTTCTTTTGTGAGCAGGGGCTCTTGAAAGAGATGATCACAGTTGGTGCACTTCTATCACCTGTTGGAGTTAACCTCAGAGGCACTTGGAGCCACAGGTGAATTTGAAGCATCTGATACTGGATGAAAGCTTACCTGTTCAACCTTGTAGTAACGAACAGCTTCTCTAGCAACAAAACCATGGAAAAAGTATTCTAGAAAGACTTAAATGTTGTCTTTAAGCAGTTTTGGAAAATTTGTTACAGACTGACTCTTAATTCTGCAGTACTGATCTGGAAGTTGTAGGAGATAATTTCTAATCGCAAAATGAAAAAATAAAAAAAAATAATAAGAAAAGAAAAATAGTAAAAAAGAGGGAAATGACAGTGAAAAAATAGAGATTTTATTCTTATATTGTCAATTATTTGTACAAATACTTGATTATATAATTCTATTAATATTAGGCTTTGTGATATGCAGCTAAATACTTGTGGAAAGCTTTATAAATACTTAAAAATGCCACATGACTGGGCATCAATAGAACTAAAGAAACTTCTCCATTCGACATACCTAAAAAAAGGAAGAATGAAATCTTAAAATCTTAAAATGCAACACTTCCATAGGTATGTAGCAAATAAAAGATAGACTAG
>NW_009943934.1:0-630 GCF_000696875.1 Nestor notabilis
CCCGTTGGTCTGGAGGCACCTGCAAAGGGAGGAGGTCGTTTGTGGGGGGGCTCCTGCTCCCGTTCCCGTGTTAACCACGTAACGCGGCGCCCTCCCGCTCCGATCTCTCTTCCACACGTCCCTCTTTAAAAGTAAGTTCCTGTAGTGCTGGGGACAAACCCACAGGGTTCATCGGGCACCTTTCCTGGTGCTGGTGTCATTGGGGGGCTTTAAATGTCTTTACAATCTTAATTTTCAGAACCAAGTGTTTTGTTACACTTGCGTTTCCTCCAGAAATAAAACGATGGCAGAGCTGAACTTGTTCTGTGGTAGCAGCACAACGACAGACCAAGCACCTTCACCTCAGGGTATCCAGATGAGACAGAAAATGGGGGGATTCAGGGTAAAGTTCCAAACTGTCCCTGGGAGTGAAGAACTGACTCCCCAAAGGAATTAAATAAGAATCTGTGAACTGGGCTGAGCGGCCGCATCAATGAGCATCCATTCAGGGGAGAGAAGGGGAAGTGGGATGGATGTTACGGCTACATCCACCGTGGGAGGGGGTTGGAACTGGATGAGCTTTAAGGTCCCTTCCAACCCAAACCATTCCATGATTCTATGAAATCTCACCCTTCAAGGCCATGAGATTCA
>NW_009943934.1:661-9413 GCF_000696875.1 Nestor notabilis
GGGCAAAGCAGGACAGAGAGCTAGGGAACAGCATGCATAGGGCTGTCCTACTCTGGGCATGAACAGCTCCTTCCTATGACTAATGTCATGACGAGGATCTTTAGTACTTCCAGCTCATTACTTTAAGTGGAAGAAGTGGGAGCAAGGCAGCGCCTGGAGCTGGTTGTTCTTCTCCCCAATGGACTCCCCGCACATGCCGCAGTACAGCTCCATCTCCTCCACGCATTCATGGAACTTCACTACGTGGTCACGCAATTCCCGCTGCTGCCCCTTTGTACGATAGATCCTTTCACACAGGCAGTGGAGCTTCAGCAGGCCAAGCTGCACACGAAGGGCAGAAACAAGAGAGGTGAACAACAGGGTGGAGACAGAGCAGGAAGAGCAGTGGAAACTGCCACAGCCCCATCAGCCAGCTAGGGAAACAGCAGCACAGAAAGCTGCCCCAGGGATAGGAGCGCTCATAAGGACATTTCGTTTCTCAGCATTTCCTGCCATTAACCCTGCTTCTCTCTGTCACCAAAGGGGACACCAGGTTTGAGGCACTTTCACTGATGATTTTCCTGATCTATCGATGACATCCCCTGTACTTCACCTCCCTTTGCCTCCAGCCAACACACAGTTCAGCTGCTGCTCAGGACAATAATACTTTTCAAGAAGAGACCCCCAATACTGCAGGTCTCTGCTTGTTTAATATCCCCTTTTTACTGCTTCCCATTCCCCACTGTGACTCCTCCCTCACTTTTCAGACCTGTACACTGATGATCATCTCTGCAACTGCCCATCATTAAATACTTCACAACAAATCAAGTCCCAGGCACTCACTTGTTAATACAGACACATTAATCAGCAAGAACAAGTCTGGATATTTCAATGCTTGACTTCTTAAGTTGCCTGACACAAAACTACAGACAGTGCTGGAGAGAAGCTGTGGGATCCTACCTTGTTCCCTAGTCCCTCTGCCAGCTCCTGTGCTTTTTCAATGCTTTCCAGAGCCTGTAAATGGAGAACATGCATCATCAGTTCTCAGCCTGATATATCAAAACCAGACTTGTATGAATGTCCTATGGGACTTCTTAAAAGAGAGAGGTAAAGAGGTATAGAGTAGCTTTTGGATAAACAAGCACCGCTGCGAGTCAGGAGATGCAGGATAGCCATCTGGCAGATTTCCCTCCCCTCCCAAAAGTTCATCTGTAAGAAAAGCTTGGCTTCTGAAGGAGCACAAATAATCCAAGAGCTGCATTTCTGTTACAGCCATACGGTGCAGTGAGGGTATGATGTTGGCAGAGGCTGGTATTTCCAAGCAGGGGAAGTAAGACTTATTTAATCTCTGTCACACTTGCCCACTGGGGTTGGGATGAAGCACAAGCAAACCAAGCCTTTTCCTCATCCTACCCTACAGGCTCAGTAGTCACTG
Source organism: Nestor notabilis (assembly GCF_000696875.1). Lineage (NCBI taxonomy): Eukaryota > Metazoa > Chordata > Aves > Psittaciformes > Psittacidae > Nestor > Nestor notabilis. The sequence continues at coordinate 2,076 of NW_009943934.1, forward strand.
GGCAACCCCAATTTCACTTGTACAAGAGGGGAGGAAGGGGATCAGCACCACCAACACACCACACTCTTCCATTTTCCCCCTGCTGTTACAGATCCACTTTGCACATGATGTGCTGTAAGAGTGTACTGCCATCCATCTTTTTCAATCTGAAGGAAAAGTATTTAGCATAGCAGCTGTTACCCAAAATGAGTCCCTAGTTTCTGCTAGATGCCACAGTGTTCCTCACTGTTCTGATCATCAGTCTTTTTTCCAGAACTATTGAGATCTGCTTTGGATTTGTCCGAGGGGAAGAAGAGGTCTCCTTGTGATGCAGTAGTTTTGAGGAGGAACATTATAAAACTACCCTATAATTTGGCATTGCTACTATTCTAGCAGACGAGGACCAGATGAGATGAAAGAAAGGACTTTGAATATAGAGGAGATGGCATTAGACCTGTGGTGGCAGCAACAGCCTAGGATAAGGAATGTGTAGAAGAGGGAAGCAGGAACTGAAGTGAGAGCTGTGCCTAGGAAGAGTGCTGTGTACTGGAAACCCCTGAAATGAATGACTGGGACTAAGAATCAGAGTGAAGCACGTGGGGTGGGGGAAGAGATGCTGAGACGTCCAGGGGACAGTTTGTCTTGGACAGGAATACGAGACTGCACAAGAGTTTGGGCAAGCAGCCTGAGAGGATCTGCACCAGCACTGACCACATGCAAATGAAAGGAAATGGGTTAACTGGTTGAGGAGGCCAGGAAGGTCGAGGAAGCTAAGACAAGAACAGGGAATCTGCAAGTGGAGAGTTGTCAAACTGCTTTATTAGGTAACTGATGTTGGGATGAGTAGGGTGGAAACTGGGGCTGGCAAGTTGAGGAACAGGCTTGGGTGAGTATTCAGGGCTATGACATCTGAGGAGGTCACATCTGGGGTAATGGGCATAAGGTCCCTGACCCACCAGGGTCCCTGCTAATGCCTGGAGCAGAATACAAGATTCATCTATTCATTCTCTTGATTTTGGTGAGGTTAGGACTCCGTGCAAAGCCTTCACCAGGCTCTCACAAGTGAGAACTGCTTGTGATACCAGAGGGTGGCAATGGCTGGGGGTGTGATCAGCAGAGGTAGGGGTTTGGTGAGTGCTCTGAATATTCCCTTATGTGGAGGCCTCTACCTGCTGTGTTCTGTCCCATCTTTTGAATACGAGATACGAGGCTGGGAAGGGATTACACTGAGCAAAGTTTTTTAAGTCCACAGTTTCTTCTTCCAGTGCAAACATGGTGTTTATTGCTGAGACTGCAAGGCATATCTCACCTGACTGATTCCTTGCTGTAGGCAAACTCAGATGCCGACAGCACCTTGAGTTTTTCTTTTCTGACAGACAGAAACTTCATTTCGTAATATCTGGGATGCTTTGAGCTAAAATTCTGTGTGTCTCATATGAGTGATAAGAATGAATCTGAATCACCTCAACACCCAAACCAGCATCCTGATGTAGCACTGCACAGGCATTCCAGATTCTTCAGCACTAGTTCAAGGCTAGCCTCTCTCTGAGCATCTCATCCTGCACCCCAGTAGTGTTCCTGCAGTGCAGTCTCCTGCAGTCTGGATTTCAACTTATGTACACCGCCTAAGCATTCTCAAAGTAAGTAATGTCACCCCCTTGCACTCTACTGACCAGTTGTCATTCCCATATGATTTTCTGCTCTCATTTCTCTGTTTCACATCACAGTTTCTTTGCCTTCAAAGTTTCTCTAGGAATTTAATGCCACGTTTGTCTGCAAAGCACATGGTGGAGCTGTAGAGCCGTTTAAACATCATCACTATTGCAACAATGAGCTTAACTCATTGCCGTTAAGTAGGCAGTGACATCTATTTCAGAGCATAAGCATAAGCTGATTTGCTACAATGTAGGAGTAGGCTTCCTTCTCTTAGTGCTGGTTTCTCAGCGTAATGCTTAAAGTCATGAGGATTGACTGATGGGACACTTCTGTATGTTAGCAGTCTGACTCAGAATGGATGTTCATACTGTTAGTAACAAATGCCTTTTTGCCTGGCTGAGAGGGGCCATGTGGAGAAATACAACTATACAAGCAACAGACCCTGTTGGTAGAACCAAGGGGTACAAGGTCTCTGCACCTTTACAGGCACAGAGGTCAGAAAAAGACTGTATGTTCCAACCTTGTCTCACAAACTTCTGTAGAAACAAGTTTGTAACTGACCTTGTCCAGCTCCTTCTGGATCATCCAGCACTTGGTCACTCCGAGCAGCACCTGGATCAGGCCCAGGCGATTTCCAATCTCTGTCATGATGCTCATGGAGGAATCATACCGAGGAAAAGCTGTCTGTAGAAGCAGGGAGGAAAACACGTGTTTTGCTATGGCCTGCTTTGCACACCCTCTTGCTACCCCCTCTGTCCTCCCTGGCAGGAAAGAGCTGTACCTGTATGTCTTTGCGACTGCGATGGATATCTGCAAAGCACAGCAGACACAGTGCCTGCAGAGGCCGATCACCGTGCTGCAGGGCAATCTTCATGGACTCCTGAAAGAAATTGTCTTTGGTCAGTGAAAGAGCTTGTCCCTCATTTAAAACAGCAGTGCTGGGACTGTGCACTGCAGCCTCAAAGTCTTGTTCACATGTTCCCAACCAAGGGGAATCCAGAGACCCAAACTTCTGAGCCCCCCTGGGCTACTGAAACCACAGCTCTAAGGTTGGGAAGCAGCAGGAACACCTAGAGACAAGTGTGAGTGTCATGTATACCTCTTGCCCAGAGTCCTGTAGGCAAAATCCCCTTGCAGAGACCTCAGAGAGCTCTGCACCTCCTGCACCCTGTACCTCACAGCAGTCCATAGCATCTGCCAAGCGCCCCAGCTTCCGATAGGCCACTGCCATGTGATACTGGCTCATTGCACGGTACTTCAAGCTCCAGCCCTTGCCATAATCATTCACCAGCTCAGCTGCTTTACACGGGAAGAACAAGGCTTTCTCGTAGTCCTGTAAGGCAGGCAGACAGATAGACAGCAGTTACAGCAAAAATCAAAGATAAAAACCCAATTTACCTTCCTCTGCAACCAAAGGCTGAAAACCTCTGCTCTGACATCTCTGCTTTCAGCATCTACGTGGAGCCCTTATGTTCTCCATATGGAAAGTCAGAATCTGGTTATCCATCATATTGCAGGGAACAGGAACAATGAATCATGGCCTTGCCAAATCCACAAGAAGTAATGATGTAACATATTTTCACTTTTAGGCATCTTTCTGTATTAAGAGCATTTTTAAAAGAAATTTTACTTTACAATAATTATGCAAAACTATTACCTAATTATCTAAACCCATTCTCAAGTAAGTTACATGAGAGTGCAGAGGTGAAAAAGGCCTCTATTTTTTAATTCTCCGAGATGCTCAAAGGAAACCACAACTTGTACAATTTTCTTTCTCCCTTCTTATTTCATACCTTAAAAGTACCCAGCACAACGTTATTGTCTTTATTTTTGGCACTGTGAGGGGAGTTTACTGATAGTTCTCAACGCTTCAGTTGGTGAGTCTTTCACTAGTGACAAAAATCAAGACTTTGTGAGGAAAACGTATTCGTTCCTGTTTGTAACAGAAGTTAGAACTTGGCGAATCACCCCCATCCTCAGCTCCTGCCTGGTTGTGCTCACATCAATAGCTATTTGCCTGTGATAGTGGTAGAAGTAGAGAATCTGTGAGTTCTGGCTGCCAGCCCTGTGTACAGACAGTACCTCCTCTGATGTGATCTTCTTTGAAGCTAAGTCTGCTCTTTTCAGCACACAGGAATATTCACAGCTGCTTCTGCTGTGCTATATAAACACTGCACTAATCCTGCCGTCCTTATTGGTGCTTTTACAAAGAAGAGATTTGAGCTTACAACGCTCTCTCAGTACTTCACATCCTACAGCGAAGCAAGAAGCCGAAATCCACACCACTTCCAGTTCTTTCCTGAATCCACGAGACAGTCACCCTTCTGTCCCTTACGCGACCTCACCTTTAGCTGCGCATAGAAGTTCCCGAGGCTGCAGCAGACTCGACACTCCAGCATCTTGTCATCGTTGTTGTGTGCGTAGCGTAAAGCCTTCTCAAAGCACTCCAGAGCCTTCTGGAAAATGCTGAGGCCCAAGAAGGCATTGCCCATGCTGAGGCTCACCTGGCCGTTCAGCTGCAGGCTCACTGTTGTACCCTGCATGTTCAGGCACGTCTTACAGTAAGAGATTGTTTTCTGGAATTCACAGAGTTTCTCGTTGCTGCGAGCCAGGTTCAGGTAGCTCTCCGTGAGGAAATCCGGGTCTTCCAGCTCCCGTGCTGTGTCAGTCTGTACCACTGCAAACTTGAAGTAGAAAAGACAGTGTTTATAGAAGCATGGAGTTTATTTAAATGCAGCTCAAATGGCTCATCTCTGAGCAGGGCCAAGTCCAGCAGCGCAGACTGAGAAGCATCGTCTACACTGAGCAGTTATCTGGTGGTTCCAAAGGCCTAGGAGCAGTCTGAAGCAACCTCTCCCTCTCTCCTCACAGATTAACTCAGCTGGTGGTTAGTGGAAGAAAGCTGTTAAATGGCCCTAAAGAGAAGCTGGACACATCTGACACTGTGCTGCTCAGTCTTCTTTCACTCAGTTTAATTTATTTCCCTTTTCTCTGGAATTCTTAAGATATTAAAATACCCTTTAATAAAAGTAAGGAAGCTGCTACTTTCATTAGTCTTTTACTAACAAATTTCAGTCTTCACAGTTTTTGTTCTATTGCCTTCAGGATTCATTGCGTACAGTTCTCTTAAATGACTTGAAGTCTCTTTCTTTTAGACTGAGCAGTGACTCTAGTGTTCTGTGGTGAACCAACCACACTGCTGGCTTGAACTAATACCAGTAGCAAAGGTAAATATACAGCAATTTTCTCTGTATGTATTTTCATTAGAGATTATCAGTTAGAGGTTTATGGATAACAATTCCCAAGGGCACCAATTACTTCCTTTTTTTCTGTAATGGCAACACATAATAATTTAAGCTACTAGAACATTGTAAAATTCTTCACAAAATGAACCAAGAACCGCCAACCATAATTGCATGTATTTGGGATAGATGTTCTCAGTTTCCTTCACGCTGTAGGAAAGCTGCTGTGTGGACCCAGGACTGTGCATTAGCTCATGGCTCCCCACATTCCCTTACCTTTGTACAAGTTCTTCATTATTTCCTGGTTGCCACAGCCTCTTCCCTCGGTGTGAAGTAATTTTTCTCTCCATCATAAACCCTTCTTAAATCACAGTTAATTTCATACCTTTAATTCTGCCTCCTTTTCTCCTGTTACTTCCTCCGTGATTTACTGCTGAACTTCTTCCTCCATCTTTGATCACTCATGGTATAAAATCTTCAGTTTGACTGAAGCTGTTTTTGCTTTCTAATACTGGGAAGAACTAAAATTCACCTATTCTGACCCCTCTTTCTGTTCTCGTCTCAGGTAACAAATGAAGGTTCAGGTATATGCTATGATTCTATACTGAGCCCACTCCTCTGCTCGTTTCCCGTTTTCCTGAAGCCTTCACTATTTCCTTCAGGTAGCCACATCTTTTTTACTTCTCTCCTCCCTCATCAGTCTGTTGTTTCTGCCAACCACCTAATTCCACATCACTTCTCAGAATTGTTCCTCTTCAAATGTTTTCCAAGCGTATTAACACTCCTCTTCTTCATCCTAAGTACTTGGTTTTAAGACAGGGCATGGGTTTACTGGTAAAACGTGCTTCCCCCCTCCCTAAACAGAGCTACCAAAAACTTTTCAATGAGATGTGGGCTCTAGTTCATGTTTTGTGCTAAATGCTGAATAATTACTAATCTAGTAAGAGGCAAACCAAAACTCCAGGACAAGAATATCAAGACCCTTTAGCAAGACCCTATTTCAGGCTGGGATGGTTTCTTAAGACTATTACAACATCCTCTTGCCTCGTTTCCCAGATTCCTGAGTCAGCCTCCCAAACATTGCCTGCTGCTCTCTATGTGCGTCCCGTTACTTCTCAGATCCACACATCAGCCTTTTTGTTCATTTAATCAAACACATTTATCCTCATGCTCTTGAAACGTAACTTCAGCTTCCTTTTATCACTCAAGCCCCATATATCCTTCTTTCTTCTATGCTGTCCTGACAACTGGGAGCCCTGCTCTGACCTCAAATGTCAGACCCCTCCTAGAACATCTCAATCCCCCTGCCAAAAAAAGCATCCTCCTTCTCCTCTTAAGTCATCCCCTTTGCAAACAAAGAATTGTAATAAAACCAATGTAACATCTGTATTAGATATCAATCAGCAGTTGAAGAACAAGATAACACGATGTCTTTACAAGACTGCTGCTTATTCTACAGAATCCACTTGGAGATTTCTTCTTACGCTGACATATACGCTGTAAACAGCTTCAAGTGGAGCAAAGGCCCTGTTTTCCTGTCTTTTCCTGAAGCTTGGTGATATGATGTGCCTGCATGTGGGGAGTAGATCAAGAAAGGTCCCCATTATTAACTGGAGAACCTCAATAACCTGGATATCCTGAGGGACCAGGCGCAATTAAAAGTAGTATTCTATGTACCTTGTGGGCTGGAGCTATTGGTCAACACAGTGATTACAGCAGCACGCAATTTGCACTCAATAGCTGGCATGTTCTACTACATACAAAGTCACCCCCCAATTTCACACTGTAATCTCCAGCCACTCTCCACAGTGGGTACCACACCATGGCATGCATTCATATCCAGTTCCTTACCTTCAGCATATCTTTGTATCTGCCCATCTCTGCGTGAGCAGTGATGAGGCAACCCAAAACCCGAAACCTGCCAGCAGGATCCGCAGACTTCTCCAACACCCTCATCCACACTCGCAGGGCTTTTTCGGTCTGATTAGACTGGTAAAGATGGAGTCCTTTCTCTATCTGTTGCTTTGTCTGGTCCTGACCCATCTCCCATGCGTTAAAAAGCCTCATACACTAACCTCTAAGGACAACAAAAAGCAAATGCATCCAAGAGAACACAACATGAAATGCCCTGATAGAGGAGGGTGGGTTGTGTGCTCAGAAGGCTTGGAGCCATAAAAGCCCACCCATGGCAGGGGGCTGGAGTTGTGGCAGGCAATGGCAGGAAGTGGTTGTTCAGCACTGAAGGTAGAATCCCAAATCCAGTGGACAAACGTCTTGCTCGCTAGGACTCCACCAGCGCATCCGCCTGTCCAATCCCATAAACAAAGAGGAAAAGCACAACAGGGAGAGAAAGAGAAAAATCTCAAGCGACAGGAGTGAAACTCAACCCGAGCAGCCAGCGCTGGTCCGCTCCCCATTGGCTGCAGCTGCGCCCCCCAGGCCACCTCACCAGGCTCCCCGG
>NW_009943934.1:9444-26936 GCF_000696875.1 Nestor notabilis
ACGTGGCTCCCAGGAATGCTACTCAGGCTTCCCGGCTCCCAAGGTCATGGCGAGCCAACTGCCCACCCCTGCCTGCCAGCACCGGCTCATAAACACCCCACGGGGAGACAATCGGCGCAGCCTCAGGGATGTCTTGGTGGTCTCTTCCCTCTCCCTCCGACCATCCCGCTTTCGAAGCATTGGTGGTGCTGGGCTAGGCTGGGAGGTGGCAGCCAAAGAGGAGAAATGGCAAATCAGGGTTTAATAACAGACCCACATGCAGGCACATCTCCAGCTGCATCCCGCCTCCTACGTGAACTTGGTGGCAAGTTCTTCCATAAGCAAAGGTAAATACCAACAGCATCAGCTCAGAGGCCACCACATCATGGCCTTGCATCATGGCTGCCTAAGGAAACACAAACCCAAGGGAGCCTTCCTGAGGGAATGTCCTTAAGGAAAGCAGGACACACAACAATAAGGAACCAGTCTGCCCAGAGGCTTTACATCATTGTCATGATCTAAGAGATTTCATCCATACCTGTATCCAAAATATCCGCAGAAAAATGGTTTTCGAAAGAAAAGCACTTTAAATGGTAGAATAGTCTTGCTGTAGTCAAGACTGATTCTCTTTTGGGAGCTTATATACTCCGTGACATTTGCTGTATTAAATTTAGCATTGTTTTTTCAGAGCAGTAATGTGCCAGATGATGTCCCAGCACAGACTCTCTGTGTACTCTCAGACTTTGGAAGTAGAACGTGTGGAGCACGGAGGCACAGCTGGTCACTGTGCAAAATCACTTCAGCAGCACTGTTACAATTACTATCAAGATACTTTATAGGTTTTAGGGCTTCCATAAAGGTCTGATTCAGAATTTTAAGTCTCTCCTCCCTGCAGTAATTCTTACACGTTTCTCTGGAGCGGGGTGGTGGGATGGACACAAGATGCAGAAAACTCGTCCCCATGGAAAGCACTGAAAACGGTGAGGCCATCACATTTCTAGACTGGAGAAGAGGCCAGAGACAGCAAACACTGGAGTCTGCTACGTGGAAGAATCAAGCCAGGACTCAGGAAAAAGAAAATGACATCATTCTCTGCAGGAGCAGACTACTTTGCAAAATTAACCTTCTACAAATAACCTGCCTGTACCTCAGACTCATCCTCATACTTTTGGACCAGCTCCCCTTAGTATTCACTCTCAGATTGCACAAGGAGAAGGCAAACTGAGAAGAGGATGCATTGCAGTCTGACAAACCCATCTGACAGGAGGGAAATGATCTGTCCTGCGTTCTGTTGATAACAGTGTTCTTGCTTTCGAGTTCTCCTGTGAAACTGTGCTTAGTCTCTTAGGAATCAACTCACAACTCACCTACTGAGATAAAAACTTATCCTAGTAAAATAAGGTTGAGCTCCATCAAGCTCATATTAAGTCATTTTCAGAAACCAGAAGTATACTTTTGGTATGGAACATCCCACCCCAAGCCCAGTGCAGCTGCCTAAATAAGGAGGGGTAAATGGGTAGAATCACCAAGACACTGACTACCTGTGCTGCTTCGAGAGTAATGGCAGAGGGATCATCAGTCTGTGGCTCAACGTAGCTCTAGTTCATGCAAGACTGAAGTATGGCTTCTACAGTAAATGATCCACAGTTTCTTCTCAGGAACTGCAAATAAGTAAGCCTGCAAGGTGCATGGAAACACCAAGTTAGGGAATCTCACCTGTCATGCAGTGGAGCTATACACACAGTGTGGTTAATCACACAGTCACTTCTTCAGAGTGACCACACTGAGCTGCTTGTCCTCCTCCCCACTGGTCTTCATAATGTATCCCGGTGACTCCTGGCCATATGAAGACAGCAGAACATGGCTGGTAAAGTCAGGACGATTGGAGACTGGGGTCAAAACAAGTAGTGAAAGGTGGAGCTGGATGGGAGAGGAAAAACTATTTCTCCTAAAACATTCAACATCAGGACTTAATCTACAGGCTTGTGTCTTTCCTGTTGATGTTGATAAATGCAACTCATGTGAAACGCTGATTATTTTCAGAGATAAATACTCTGACTCTTGATACACCTCCCCAGAGGGATCTAGTGTCAGTTCTGTAAGATACAGCTGACAGCTTTGTGTAAGATAAGTCTTGCCAACTGCTTGCATAAGCAACAATCTTCTATCCTGCCTGAACAGCCCCTTTTTCTGACTCAATTGTTTCTCTCCATCCTTCACCTCAGACATATCTGAGCTGAAATCTCCCCAGCCTCCCTTCTCAACAGCTGCAAATTAGCTGCAGGGATCCCAGCACACTCCGCAACAGATGGCTCAGCACCTCGCATCGCAATTGGTGCGCTGCAGGGACAGGAATGCAGCACTGAATCCCGATGCTTGCGAGTGCTCTCAGATTTACAATCATGTAGGAAGTAATGGGGTGAAACAGAGTATGCCAGATAACAGAGGAGAAGGACACAGAGGAGAAACGTCGCTGCCCTGAAAGCACTCGCAGTCTCTGAGATGCAAGACAGCAGAAGGAAGGAGCAACATCACTGAATTTGAGGAGCTTTCAGAAATGTGGCAGTCACGGCCATTGTGGTACTTTCCTTCTGAGAGAGGCAATATTAGTGTCGAACTCGTGGCAAGTTTCTAAATGGATTACACTTTGCCTACGCCAAATATTTGTTTCCTATTCATTTTATTTCATATGATTAGATAACATAGTTCTAAAAGCAAAGCAGGTAACTTTCGCTTATCACAAAACGTGAGCTTAGTAAATAATCCCAACCCATTTGGGGTTTCCCTGTGTAGTATTTCCAAGGACTGGGAGCACTGGGGACTGCAGATACCACCACGCTGCAGAACCAGGACAGGTTCAGCAAGCTTAGCCGTGTTGCAGAGAAGTAAAGAGGCAGCGGTGGGTATGGGGCTGGGAGGAGCAGTATGAGCTGGTGCCCGTCTAATCCCACACACCACCACGCACATGTGCTGTCCCTATACAGCTGAAGTCTGGTGTTACACTGAAGTTATTTAGCCCCTGAAGCACCATGAAGCACAGTGCATGGACAGGCAAGTGGCTACACAGTGCCAAATGATACAAAATGGTGGCTAATCAACCAAAAAACCTTTCCCGTTTCTACTCAAAGTAGCTCATCCCCATAAAGGTTACAACTCAGGGCTATACTTGTACATCCAGAACAAGTGGTATTGGGCCATGAAGATTTCTGTGGCCCACAGCTAAGAAACTGGAAGATTCTCTCATCTCTCTCCTCATCTTCCCACCCAAAAAGAACCTCAAGTTTGAGACACAAATACAACACACAAGGACTCTTCTCAAACAGTTTAATAGCAAATAAACAAAGGAAGGTACCACACTTGGCATATACAAAATGACTTGTTGTCGGTGTGTCTGTGCAATTAAAACAGCTTTAAGTTGCCCTTTGGGACAAAAAAGAAAAAAAAAAACAAAAACACACACACACAAAAGGAAGAAAATTCCTTTAACACATACTCGCTCGTTCCAAACTTGTAACAAATCTTTTCATCTTGAAATCCACTACACAAACTCTGCCATCGGATCAGAAGAGCAACACGTGCTCCTCTGCTTTTTAAACCATTAAAGTAAAATCTGTAATTCTCTACAGAGTACAACACAATTTCACACAAAAAAGACATTTCTGTTTTGCAAATCAAAACAAGAGAAGAAAATAATAATAAAAGGAACAGCTCAAAACAAGGTAAAGAAAAGCATTTCTACGACTGAACCACGACTTCGAGTTGATTAAATCCCATTACTGCAGAACAGACTCTACATTTGGTCATAGTGGCAATTTGTTTTCTCGTCACATTGTGAATCACTTTACATTGTTTTCTAGTAGAAAAGGCAAAAAACTGTACAAAACCCCTAGTGTTAAATACAATGTTTGTACCAATAAAAAAGCCCACAGGTTTGTCTCCAAAATGTAAATTTTCTTTTTAAATTATTCACAAAAAGCAGCCAAAAATCAGAAAGGCAGCTGCTGCTCCACTGTCTCAAATCCATTAAAACCACCACAGAACAATTAAAACAACCAAAGGAAGAAAAGGAAAGAAGAAAGGAAAGAAACATCCAACGTTTGGCATTTTGGTTTTCTTCAGATAGTTTTTCCACAGGTTTCTCCAAAGTTCCTTATGGAACCAAATGCTCATGTACAGAAATGTATTGGCAGTTACTCAATACACTGCAGGGTACCAGTGCCCCCCACTGACACACAGCCCTGTGCATTCAGACTGTGGGACTAACAGCAGCCAGCCCACAACCCTACCTCCCAAATAAACAAGGCTCTATCCTCTTTTCATCCAGCCTCACGCTTCACTCCCAGGTGTATGTACCACATCCAAACATGGTCTGACTTACAAGCAGCTTAAGGACTGTCTCCACAAGCCTGGCCAGTATCTATTGAGGATATCCTCAGCCAGCTCAGGAGAAGGACAGAAATGAAATCCTTCTGCATCTTTGCATTCTCCCAGACACTGGACAAAAGTAAGATTTCCATCCGATCAAACACGATTTGTTTTCTCAGCAAAACCCCTTCTCCTGGGATTTCATTTCACATTATTTTCTACTAAGATACCTACGCCAGCTTGCTTCTCCCTCTGACTGAAACTTCATCACAGTACACGCTCTTCATCTAGAAGCTACATCCCAGTTTCTATCTGTGCAGATGGTACGTAGGGTAGGGGGAAAGCCTGCTACCCAGAAAGCAGTAACCTGTTCTAGTTCATCCTGCAAGCCAGAAAAAAACCTGCTTAGCTCATTGCCCAATTAAAAATTAAACAAAAAGTAAAAAATCTCCGGAGAGATTCCCCAGCTAAGGCCCTTGAGAAGAGAGCTGGGGATGGTACCCTGTTCAGGTAACAGCTGCAGAGGCTGTTGTATTGTGCTTGTCGCTTGGGAAAAGAGCCAGCAGTTGTAGGACCAGGTTTACAAATGCTTTCTCCAGGGTATTTCCAACACTTGATATCAAGAGCTAACCTAGATCCTCCTTTCCAGGATCCTGCCATCAAGGTCTGACTGATGGTATTAAACCGGGGCTGGATTTGACATAAATACGCCCTGAATGATACAAAAGATGTTTCAATGGAGGCCTAGCTTCAGATAACTTTGGAAAGAGAAATACTGTGAAGCTCCTCCACCTTCCTGCTCCCCAGCTATCTCCTTCCACCAAAACTTCCAGTACAGGAACAGTGCAGCCAAGCCCCTGAGCGCCTCTGACAGCACTGGAGATGGAGCAAGGTCCAGGTGCTCTGTCAGGCAGACAGTCTAAGTGCACAGGTAGATGCCCTCAGGTGGCTTCTGATCAGATAATTGTCATACCAAAAACACCAATTTAAAGGATACCTTTGAAACCCATTAAATTGCTCAGTTTTTGCACAAACTATAGAAAACAGAGAGGTGAAGGTGATATATAGGAGGGTGTGAAGAAAACAGCAGGAAACATGCAAAACATTTCTGGGCACTATCTTAGTCTGAAAGATTAAAACAGAAACATCACATTTTGCTGAGGAGATTGTAGTTACAAAAAAGAACCCAAGCATGCTGGAGCTTAACAAAATACAACACCAACTTTGATCAGATTTTCACTGCAGACTGATAATCACACAGGGAAGCAGGGGAAAAAAATAAAAATTATAATTAAAAAAAAAATCAATAAATGTCAGGGCAAAAAAATGTAGCTACAATCAGAAGAAAATGTAGTTCAAGTGTTTTCTGCTGATGCCACTCAAGTCACAAGTTTGAACTCATAAAAACACATGCTGTCTCCTCAAGCACAGAAACCAGATCAGCAAAATGTGACTAGGAAGTCTCCTGAAAGATCGAGTCACACCATAGAATTGACTTTCTCTTCGGAACGGTGGTGTTTTATGGTTTTTCCCAACTAAGCACACAGAAAAAACCCTAAGCCTAGAAAGTGATTGGCTGTATGTTCACAGAAATACAAATACTCACAAGGTATGCTAGCAAGGCTGCTCTGAAGACAATTACAAAGAATCAGATTCACAAAATCAAGTGGTTATCTTACGAAGGTCTAGAAAAATAGAAATTCTTTTATATTCAAATGCAAGTTTAAATATTCCCCTGCAGCAGTCTTTCTAGCAAAACCAATTTGGCAGCACGAAAATAAAATAGAACCAAAAAGAAAAAACAAAACAAAACAAAAAGAAAAAAACCCAAAAAAGAAAGAAACAAACGTAATAAAAATACACATCAGCATCAAAGGTGAACACAAGGTCAAAGGTGAGAGTTCAAGCATCAGAGAAGCTGAAGAGACAAGGATTTGGACGATGTACTTGAACGCCACATCGACATGCTTTAGGCACAACGATGAACAAACGGCAGGAATCTAGAAAAAAAAACAAACCAGAAAGAGGGAGACCCACTGAGTTACACAGAGCAGTACATCCAAACACGGAGAGAGAGAACAAGAATGGGCACTGTACAATGAGATCTCCTGGGGAAGGGAGTTGACAGGGAAGGGCAGCACATGCCAACGATGGACAAGTAAAAGTCGAAGTACATGAAGGACACCAAGTAAACATCAAACTGCCAGAAACCAAATTGAAGCAGAGGCCTGGATTTCCCCCTCAACGCCCAGTCTGGGGAGCTTTCCACAGCCCAGTGGCACATTGGTTAGCATGCATTCGCCTTGCCCTGTGCCCAGCGTCTGCACTAGCTCTGTTTAGGAGAAGAACAGAGCAAGCTCCCTCCCCAGGAGACCAACTCCAAAAAAATATGGCTCCAGGGCTAACATCTGCCCACAGAGACTGAGACCATGAGAGACAAGACAGAGGACATAGGGATTCACAGGTGGTTTGACGGCTGAGACTTTTCCTGCACCCTAACGTGGGAAGTTCTTAGGCAGTAGTAGCCCAGGAAATCCATGTTCTTTCCTTCAGCTACAGTCCCTTCTCATTCCCTAGGAGCCCATGAAACCGGGGTGGGTGATTTGGAACAAGGGGGAAGGGGTAAATAATTATACATGACAAACCCTCCATATATTAGAAAAGAATTCCTTAAGACTTGACTGCAAGTTAAGACTTGTCCTAGCTGAGCACTTTTCATGCCATTAGGCCTACACAGGGATTTTTCCATTCCCAGCTCCCTGACTTCATGAGGAGGGGATTCTGGGCTCTGAGAAGCTCTACAGTCACTGTTGCCAGTTTGATGAGTAGAAAAAAATGTGTTTCCTGAAGCTTTCTTGAAGACTTTGTAAGTAACTGTTAATATTAAGTGATAGCAATACCTTTGTTTCTTCCCCTCAGCTTGTGAGCTGCAAGAGATAAGGAACATTTTGGGATCCTAAACCAGAAAGGCAAATTCATCACTGACTGAGGCATGAAATCAAGTGACATCTAAGCATGTACCATAGAAATTCTTTGTGTGATTTGGTTGGGGTTTTTTGATAGGGATTTTTGAAATGTTTCACTCAGCAACTTTGAGGAGAAAGACTGTTTCATTAAAGCCCTGAGGAAGGACTGGCCTGCAAGAGCAGAGCCATGAGATGCTGGATAAGAACTTAGTAACTTGGGGAAAGTTATTCCAGTTTGTCCTTGTTTTATTCTCACAAGTGTGATGATTCTGCCTTCTGTGTTTTACATTTTGTGGAAGACATGTTTAAATGTTTGCAACAAGCAGCTCTCAAAGCTTCTTGTGTGGTTTATGTGTTGTTCATGGTTGCACCCTTTATTTGAGATTTGGTTTATCCAAATTGCTTTTAGAGATTTCTAAACAAAATGGCACAATTTCATTCTGCTTGGCTGTTCTTCCCTAACTCACAACCATTAAGTAGAAGAAACACTTCAATTAACTCTATTGTGCAAGCAGAATCTATCATACTACGTGCTTTTCAGTATTCAAAAGAAAAGTGTTTTCCTTATAGATATATTTGCCAGGGAGAAATTTTCTGAGGCACCTATTTTCCAGTGAGTAGTGCCCATAGCTAGTAAACTGCCTCACCATTAAAATACAAAGAGATACTCACCATTACTGTCTCAGGTACTCCTGAAAAATTCCACTCCTCATTCTGTTTAGGATTAAAATTTAATCACTATATATGAAAAGCATTTTCTAATAATGCAAGTTTTGTATTACTGGAAGAAAAAACTAAGCTACAAAGAGGTAAACCTATTTTGGACTGTTGATTATTGAGGGGACTGAAGACTGATTTTCTTTACTATAGTACTTGATACTAAGTGGCATCAGACTAAGACTTCAGTTGTTCACAATACTTTTATCTTATTATAGCATATCTAGTAAAAACAAATGTGAGAAAAAAAAAATCTATGAACCAGACCGTTTTTGTCTTGTTTCTAAAAATACTAAGTATTTCCTGGTTGCACATGTAATATGGAATTCCATTTCATCAGAAGACCTACTAGCTTTTGTTGTAGAAAATTCAGATTCTTTGGTTTATAAGCATACAGAATACTCTGCCCATGTGGCTACTTAAGCCAACGCTTCTGCAGTTCATTTTAACTCACCCAACTCTTATCCTACTATCCAGGATATAAAGCATTTGACACTGATTTGATTTGCACTTGAATGAGAGCATGATAGGGATTAAAAATACAACAAAATTTAAAGGCCCCAAGTCCCCAAAGTCCCAGACTTCCTTGCCAATGAGTGAGGAAGAAACCTGACTTAAAACTGGAAGGCAAAGAAGAGCCTATATCTCCAGAGTCAGTGGCAGCCAAACAGACACAGAAATATTGACTTTATCTGATGAGTTCTGTTATCAGAAAAAAATCTGCCCAAGTCACAAACTCGATACATTTATTAACTTTGGCAACATATACATAGATACACCAGGAAAGGGAAATCTGAAACAAATACACAAAAAGGGCAACATCTTCAGCTGGTGAAAACTGATGCAGCTCTTCTGAACAGAGCAGAACTGCATTGATTCAGACCATCTGAGGATCACACCTTTTATAATTTAACCTGCATAGATTTGTTTGGTTTTTTTTCTTCTTTTTGGCAATACTTACAGTTATGCCAGTAAGGCACAAGAGCTAGCCCAAGTTAGGTGTCTTAAGGTGATTACGTCTGGGAGGAGTCACTGATCAAACTAAGCCACAGTGTAAACTGGTCAATCTCCTAATGTAACTAGGAGTTGCACCTATTTGCAACAATGCCAAGCTTGATCCATAAGGTACAGTATTGAGGACACAATATAGGATGCAGAGCTAGAATATCTACTTTTGGGCAACTGAAATGACTCGTAAAGAGGCCAGAGCATCAGGTTAAAAGAAAGACAGGACGAAGGTCTTGGATAGTACAGTGGGGTAGGGCGCAAAGAAGGTAAGAGTGACTGTAGAGACCCCAGAGCACAGTGCTCTCCTCCACTGGTTCACAGCGTTTGTCTTCCCCATTTAGCAGTTGTTGGGCTGCAAACAGGCCACTGAAAATCAGTAGTTTCAATCATGCACATCATTATGTGTGTAAAACAATCACATTCAGGATTCTACAAAACCCTGGCCTTTTTTTATTATTTTTTTTTTTAGTCTTTTCCAGTGAAATAATTTAGGTAATAAATATTCTCCACCCTGGAGCAGTATAAAACTTCTATAAAAATAGAAACAACATTCTTGGTTACAGCAGGTTGCACTTGGAGCAGTTGCTCCCAAATATGTTGTTGGTTTATTTTCTTTTTTTTTTATTTTCTTTTTTTCCTTTTTTTTTTTTAAAAGTATATTATTTATATTAAAAAAAAAATCTCATTATCACCCTGGAGGCCTTCACACTCCAACACTCTTTTCTCAGAAAACCAGGACACATCTTTCCCATCATGCAGAATTCAAGTGTACATGGTTCACTTAAGTGTATGTTCACGTTTCTAGAGAGATTCAAATAATTAACATAGAAGGGTACCACATGCCAGCATAACTGGGAAATTTGGCAATCTGGCCTCTGAACCTTTGCCACCACAAAATTATTTGAATAATACTGATAGATTCCTGTCTGCCATCAATACAGACAGACTGGCATCAACGGTTTGATTTCCAATTTAAGAATGGAAAGGGCTCTTCTTGGATGCTACAGGTCAGGCCTCGTACTTTTGAGGTTTGAGATCCCAAGGGGCCCTGTCCCTGGGAACACCGACACTCCCAGCAGACCATCGACATTCCCAACAGACCACGGGATCTTAGGTTTTGATGGGTTTAGTGCTCCTCCTGCTGGAGCAGAACAGGATGTCTCAACCCCACATCTGACCCACGCACAGTCTGGCTCCCAGCCTGCAATGTTAACTGGGAAACAGCATCACGAACCAGGAATACAAATAAAACAAGGAAAAGGAGAAAATATGAGGTAAATGGAACTTGTTAAAAGACACACAAAAATTGTAAACTTCCTCTTGTGACAGAGGTGGATTTTGGTGGTTATAAAATGGGACTCTACTCTTGATTTCTTAAAATAACTCAGGCCAGAGTGTCAAAAGTCCTTTGAGCCCCCTAAAACCAGTGTATAACAAAGGCCCTTAGCAACGCATTAGCAATTTCACAAGTGTGCAGAGAAAGTGTGTGTTCATTGAAGGGGTGTGTTCAGTCTTCCTTCAATATAGAAGATAACAGCTAGTACCAAAAGGCAGAATAAGACTGAATGGCTCAATGCTCTGCTCTGCTTCCACAGCTCCTGTATTAGCCTGTTTTGCATTGGTACACACCACCTTAAAGGAAAACTGCAGTATAAATAAATACCTAATTACTAGACCAAATCACTGCACAAATTGTTTAGAAAACAAAACACAACAGGAAGTTACCTTTGCAACAGAGTTAAGACTGAGAAATCAAATCCTCTAACACCATGTATGAAACAGGAACCTCAAGAGCAATGTTAGGGTAACTCTGGGCTTTGTATGTCAATTGAAGTCATTTTAATAGAGAAACGAACAGCACTTATATTATGCTTCTAAGAATGAATTCAAAGTAATGCTCTGCAAAAGGACATTATTCCACAGAATATGGGGAATTCCACAGAAATGGATGAACTGTTAAGAAGAAAAAATGTCGAAAAAAAAAATCTGTAGGTTACCATGGATCAAAAGTTTCTTGTTTCCAGCCCCAGATGTTTTCATCCAGACTAAGCTGTCTCTCTCTCTACCTTTCTACATAACCTAGATAGAGTACACAGAATAAGTTTGCTTAAATATGGAGTAATTCATGGCATCTCATTAATATTCAACGGTAAATGGACTGTGAAATTTTCTGGGCAGGGATATTATCTAATAATTTTATAAAGTGCTGTGTACATTCACAGTGCTATATAAACACTACTTTATATACAGCAAAATAAAATCACTGCAGTTTTCCTTTGGCTTGTTAATGTGTTCACCCTCCTAGCCTGTCTCCTGCTTTAGAGATGATTTACTAACCCCCCACCATGGCATACAATTAAGGAAATTTTGAAGAGTGGATGGGGCATGACAATGGCTACATGGAGTCAATTTGCTCACCCAGAGTTGGATGGACTCATTCTCTTTCCCCATCTCTTGTTCTCATCAGCTGTTATGCGTTATTTCTGCTTTCCCTTCTCCTCTTGCCCATGGTGGTGTGGTGTCAGTTCTGCTTCCCCCTTTTCCTCTCTAGCCCAAGGCAGTGTGGTGTCAGTTTCTGCTGCTCCCTTTAACCTTGCCTCCCCACCCCCAAGGAGCTGGCATTGGTCCTTCTCAACACACACTGGTTACAAACACAGCAAACTTCAAATAAAAGAGAAATAAAAATAAGATAAAATAAAATAAGATAAAAAAAAAATAAAATAAAATAAAAAAGAAACACCTCAGCGATATGGCACCTAAACTCCAAAGTAAAACACTGGAAACAAAAGCACAAACTTGTCCTCCATCCGAAGCGGGATTCTCAGCAGAGGCTGCAGCCGAGTCTTCAGGGGAAGATGTGCCAGATAGAAGGCATGGATCAGCTTCCAGGACTGTAAAAACACAGCCTTAGGGCTTCGAATCACTAAGTGCGCTCCTCTCCAACTTACCAGAAGATCCTTCTCACTCCAGTCCCGGAGGGGAGGGGCGCTCAGTATGGCTTTCTGTCCTTCTTAGAGCGCTTGAGCTGTAATTTCAGACGCTTCCTTCCAATCCGCAAATCTGAAAGCCGTTCATTGACTGAATGGCAGCCTGTGCAGACACAGGATTGTCATAACTTACAAAACCTGAAGAAAGGAAAATCCATAATTAAGCCATGCCAAAGCTCTCCAGAACAGGCACTCGCATCTAGAAATGCAGGTACTCGCAAGATAAGAGAGGTTTGCATGAAATGCCATTTAGAAGCTCCTAACTGTTGCAGACTCTTCATAAGAACTTCTTACCAAAGGGCTCTCAGACAAAGCACTGCTTTCTCATGTATGGAAATTTGGCCAAAAGATACACAAAGCTCAGGATATTAAAATAACATTTTCTAGTCTTCTCACAAAAATGAGTTTGATATATAAGAACTCGTATCTGAGAGAACACCAAGCTTGGAAAATGTTAATCTACACATGAAAGCTCATTACGGATACAAGACTGAAATCACTCTCTTGACATTATGGGAGTAGATTTGTTTGGAGTGAAGTAGCTGTCAAGGCAGCATGGCACTTTTACCATTATATTTAGATTTCTCTCAGATGAAAAGTTATATATAATTCCAGAAAAAAAATAAACTTCTCCAGGGTTTTGAAAGAACCCATTTTAAATAACTCCAGTCAATAGCTGGAATCAATAACTGGGGAGAAAATAGAGTTTCATTGCTTGAAGAGTTCAGATTGATTTATTTTTTAGGAATATAGAGAAAAAGTCACTACTTGACTTAAAAGCTAGACTAAACAATATATTGGAAACGAGGTTACTAGAAAGAAGCCACTTTTCTACAAGTAATGATTAGACCCAACATACCAAAACACTTGCTTAGATTGGTCTGCTTGTCAATGAAGACCTTGGCAGAGACGACATTTCCAAACGGCATGAACATCTGCAGCAGATCCTGATCCCCAAACTCTTGGGGGAGATGGTAGATAAACAGATTGGCTCCCTCTGGACCTTCAAACAACAAATAGGAATAGAAATTCAGAAACAGCATGGATAACATAGGCCCACTTCACCAAAAAGGGTGAAAGAGCCATTCAAGCCAAACTTTCTAGGTAAAACAATGAAACTGCTGTCTGCACTTCCGTGGAGTACTTGATAAGAGAGTAAGTCAGCATGACCCTTTGCTGGGATTGACCATTCAAATAATTCCAGCTCTTTCTCACCGTTTTTATGTGTAATTTCCACATTGTGTCAAAACTGGTTCACAGATCTCTGCTGTAATGAAAGCTGAAGAGTAAGTTTGAGCCCCAGATGCCAACTAAAATGGCTATGCAAAGCTTGCAGCTCAAAGGAACTAAGTAAATCTCAATACAAAATACAAGTAATTGCATTACTTGTAATCTGACAGGTTCTTTTCTAAACATCCTATATTCTGCTGAAAATGTACTCCTACATTCTTCATTACTTTATACTACATGTTAAATAGATTCTGAATCTGAAGAGATTGGCGTTATGTAGCTGTGGGAAGAAGTGAAGGACCAAGAAAATGAAGTTCACAAAAACATAACTGATTCTTTGACAAATGCACCAGGCTGCGGACTCACTCTTCTGTACTCCAGGTAAGCGGAGGAGTACAATTCCTAAGCACTTAAGAGTAGACAAATTCTGGGAGAAAACTACCATATGAGAATTATGGTGGATAGCCCCTAATAGAGACCTCACAGATGTTCCTTCTCTATGTTCAGTAACTCTAGAACTCTAAAAAATGATGCCAAATAAAAGCTCTGCAGACAAGGTAGCTGAGCAAACCCCTCTTGAGTTGTTTCTACACCTTTTTGCCTACCTTCTTTTTGACTTCCTGCTGCACCAATACTCTGCTGTGTTAAAAGACTCTGGTTGTAGAGGGTGGGCAATGCAGCAGCAGCATATTGCTGGATTCCAGAATAAGCCTGTGTGAGAGCTTCCATTGTGCTACCTGTCCCATTTGAGAGACCACCACTGCCGAGTCCTCCATTTAAGGCTGCCATTCCTGTATAAGAGAAAATAAAGATGAGTGAGTACTTCCACTGGGCCAGATAAATTACCTTTCAAATACTCTGTACTATTACAAAAAGCAGGGAGCAGGAAAACTAGCACAGCCTGAGGAATGATGACCAGCTCTTCCCCCAACCCACCACAACACACAGCTTACCTGCTAAAGAGCTAACGTTGAGGCCTGCTGTGGCCCCTGCCAGTGTCTGCAACGCTCCAAGAGAAGCCATTGGATTAACAGAGGAGCTGCTACTGGAGCTAGGTGAGGAACCTGCTATTGAAATAAGATAATTAGACTTCAAGCAATATTGTTTTGGTCCTGCTAATACAACTTCTTCATTAAGGTTTTTTCTGAAGAAAAGGCTGGTAAGGAACAGATCAAGGCAATGCAGTATACTTTACATCAAAATAATAATGATGATGATAATTAATAAAAATAATAATAATTCCCAGACCCACACAACTTGACTGATCATACTGCTTGTATCTTCTAATCCCTTCCTACATTTTCAAATAGTTTCTAATTCATCATAACTTCTACTCTCTGTAGACAATAATAATAAATAATAAAAAATAAAGTGTAAGATACCCAAGATTCAGACAACATACAGCTTTTTACCTCAACATAAGGTGACTAGCAGCAGTGCTTGTTTCCTGCTGAGTGAGTAAGAATCACTTGCTGCATATTAGTATCTATCCTTGAAACATCACACAAGCTGAAAAAGACCCGAAATAGGTATGCTATAGACATTAAAGAAAGCTCCAGTCAAACTGAACATATGGTTTTCCCATACTGCCAGAGCAGGAACAGCAGATGCCCAGATTATTTTGACGCATGAAGTAATTTTCCATTAAAAATCTTGCTGCAGCAGCTGGAGCTAGAGCCATGAGAAGTCTTGGAAAGTACATCCAAAATACACAGTCTATCCTCTATTGACTGTGCCACTAACATCTTCAACCATATTTACTCAGTAAGAGACATCTACAGGTATAGTACTTGGCAGACTAGCAGCTTACACAGTCTGCCAAATTCTACAACAGGTAGAGTTAGTTCTACAGAAACAGACATCAAAACCACGAGAAAAAAGTTTTCTAAGCTGGTATATCAAAAGAAACAGAATTTCACATTAAAGTCATCTACAAAGGTTATGGACATGATGAAAAAAATTACTACTTTTTTTCCTTATTTTATGATTATATAGCAGTGGTTTTCCTAACAGGTTTGTGGACTACTTCAGCATATGAAGAAGGTAAATAAGAAAAGCTATGCATATAGCTATTGATGCAGTTTAAACTTACTGCACAAGATGCACTGGAAAATATCTGTGACTTCTACATATTAAAAGATACAGATGACTAGTACTCTAAAGGCATCGTGTAGTCTTGTTTCAAGAGGAATTTATCTGCCTGACCAAGTGGGTAGCCACAGAAGTGAAATTCAGGCATTTTCCATTTCCTTTGTGTTTTTCTGTCTCTCACTTATGCTGCATAAAGCCATTAGAACTTTTAAAAGAATGGTCTGCACCTTTCAAGCAGATTCACACACTATGTATCCCCCACTTCATGTATGTGGCACAAAGTCTCTGCTGGACTGGAATATGGTAGTAACTATTTAAATGGAATACAGCAAACTTGCCTAACAAGCTCCAGCAAGAGCTGTAGCTAACAAAAGGAGTTGTACCTAACAAAAGCTGCATGAGAACCCAGTGAGCTGCACTTCACACCACTGATTAGAGTTTGTACTGACAGAGTTAATGACAAATCTCCTGAAGGTAAAGCTCTAGACAAACTCTCCAATCAAGTCAGAAATTAAAAGACTGTCCCAAATTATATTTTAAGATGCTTACTCTGAAGAAAAGGAGACACTTCCCATCTTACTATTAGTAGCATATTAGATATTAGACAAATACAGAGAACAAGTTACAGGATAACCATCAAGCTGGTAGAAAAAACCTAGCACAGCTGACAGAATAAAAGCCAGTGTTCAGATATGATACAGCTGCCTTGATTTTAGAATATCACTTGTTAACTGCAACACCGATATACTACATTTGACAGATGAGAACACCTCTTAAAAAACAACCCCACAATAAAACAGTAGTGGTATAGGAAAATAAAGAATGAAGCCAAGGCTAATGAACAAGGTAAGAGAGAACAGATGCCTTCCCTACTTTACAAAGGTTGTGGTTTTAAAGAAATTAATTCAAACCACTACAAAAAGCTGAACACAGTTATTTTAGCTTAGCTGACTTTATCAGAAATCTCTTTAAGCAAAACAAGATGCGCTTTAGTACTGAAAATGCCAAGGGAATTTAACACCATTTGGTTTATTTTATCACATGTATCTAGGAATTGCTATACTGAGTCAGCACCCATTTCTGACGATGACTAATGGCAGATAAATAACAGTAGAGCACAAACACAGGACAACTATACAGGACTATACCCTAGGTATAGTCTATATACCAACACAGCAACTTGCAAATATAGGATTTTTTCAGCTAAGGGCAATGTCTTTGTAATAAAGTTACAATTTTCATTCGTTAATTTCAGTGCATTTTGAACACTCTCACGTTAAGGGGGTCTTCCCCCCCTCGTAAGGGGGAAGATTTCATCTCCTCACCTGTAAGTTTGACAGGTTTGTTACCACCCCAAAGACCCTTGAGCCCAATTCGCCTGTCAGAGCCCTCTGCAGACAGCACACGATATCAGAGGGTGATTTGACCATCTTATTCAGGGTACATAATAGCACATTCACCCGTCAAGGTAAAACATTTTTAAGGAAGTTTTTAAGCCAATTTTAACTCAGTTGAAGTCTCTGGAAAGTCACACAAAATAAATCTTAACTGAGAATTATATTGTTGGTGACAATATACTAACTGCAAGAAGCAGCATGAAAATAATATACGAAGCCAGCTAAAAATCAATCATTAAACATGCATAGAGTATAGGTCTTACCCAACAGCCATCCCTATGGGGAGGGAGAAAACAGGTTCAGCCCATCAACTGATGTGAGCAGTCACAATGGAGTTCTAACTTCCTCTCTCCTCCTCCTTAATTTCACATATTTATATGATTTAATTCATATTACTAACTCAGCTAATTTGCACAAGGAATACATAACTAAATGCCTAATAACACATGCTATGGGGTGGGTCTCCCAACCTGGGCAGGGGTCTTTTGACCTGTGAATGGGATTTTTAGTATTAAAATAAGATTATAATGATGACACTTCACCAAAAGGACAACTAATACTGTTTTTCTCACTTGTGAAAAACACTATATTGATGATTGTCCAGGTGTTGTCAGGATGCAGCAGACTTCAAGGACAGTCTTTCTTGATGAGAGGTTTGTTAGTCTTGTTTTTCTCAGCCTGCCAACAAGACCAAAGCCTCTCCATCTATCAGTTCTCATAATGAACAGCTCAGATATCCTACCCCTTTAAAG
>NW_009943934.1:26967-31690 GCF_000696875.1 Nestor notabilis
GAGGCCCTTGTATCTGTTCATGCTCTTTCACAGTAACATAAGTTTCAATTTCTTAACTAAATACCTACAGAATTTTAAATATATTTGAATACAGAGCTTAAGTATATGATTATGGAGCATTAACTAAAAATTTAGGGAGCTTGAGAATATGTATATGGAACTTGAGTGGCTCTAGTCATACATATTTTGGTGTGTAATTCTCTCACTGTACAATCCTTGTTTGTCAGCTGCTAGGTGGTTTATCAGTACACGGCATCTCCACGTTCCCACACCAGCAGGGAATAAAACAGAGCCAGGGGGTGGTGTCTTCACTCTACTCCACTCTGTCTAGTTTATCTTCGCATATGCTAAGGTTGTAGGGTTGCCTGTGGAACTATTTCAGAGTAGATTCTGTGCATGTTAACTGCTTTCCACCCCAGAAGTAGCAGCTGCATTTTACCCT
The DNA here is from genome assembly GCF_000696875.1 of Nestor notabilis. Taxonomy (NCBI): domain Eukaryota; kingdom Metazoa; phylum Chordata; class Aves; order Psittaciformes; family Psittacidae; genus Nestor; species Nestor notabilis. The sequence continues at coordinate 27,410 of NW_009943934.1, forward strand.
ATACTTTCCTTAATATTGTAAAATAACTTTGAGGACTGGAAGGAGCAGGGGGGTGGTTTCCAATTTCCTCCATTACTCCACAAACACCAACTTGTTTGACTCTACTATGTTCTAAGGCACAAGTTCTGCAATTTATCATGCGCTATGCAAAGAAATAGCTCTTTTTATTTTGAACTGTCAGCTGACAACTACACCTGATATCCTGTAAGTCTTGTCTTGAAATAGCTAACAACTGGTCTTTTCCTATTTGTCTTCATCACAACACACATGTATCTGTAAGCTTCAATCGTATCCTACTCCCAGGTCAGTCTTCCATTTTTCAGGCTCCCTTGTTGTTCCTCCAGGGAAGGAGTTCCACAGTTGTAATCACACTTTCTATTCTTCTGGGGTTTTGTGCATCATTTTAGACCAGAAAACAGCACAAATAATGGAGACGGAAAACCAATATAGCTTTATACATGTGCATTACTCCACACCCAATTCTTAACATTGTTTTTGTGCAGTTTTTGGTTCCTGCTGAGGTTATGTTTTCTTAGATCCATCTACTGAGTTCTAGCTAGTCAAATAGCTTAACTCTACAAGAATGAGCTGAAAAGTCTTGAAAAAGTTTTCAGAAAATCTGAATATGTAGTAAAGAATATCTAGGAAATATAAGGAAACTTGGACAAGAAGATCAATGACCAACTTGTAGTAAGGTAGGGTAAACTGGGGGAACAGTAAGTCTGTTCTAATTCAGCCATCTAGCATGCAAGCAACGAGCTAAAGAGCACTAAAATTCAGGCAATTAATCTGACTGAACTGTACCAGAATTAGATCCAGTAAAAGCAGAAAAACTGTGATGTCTCTGAAAACAACTTTGCTGGAGGCACACTAAGGCCAGCAAATTCACCTAGTCTTTGCTGGACCTTCAATGGTTGCCTTTGAGAGGAGAAGAAATAGAAATACACATCAGCTTATGCAGCCATTCTGTTTTGCTCTGGAGCAGACAATTCTTATTGATATCAGAGTCAAAAAGATGATGGACAAGACACTCCAATCCCAAGATACTTCTTATAATACTTTCTTGAATCTCCCTTCACAAGCTATCAGTTTAAATGAGTTTATCTAAGGCCACAGTCTCTGTAACTTGGATTACCTATCGGAGCATGCAGGAGCAATCTGTTCAGTTTCAAAGAGTAGCTACTTTATTGCAAGGCTGAAGGTTTTGCTCCATCAAAATACACAATACTGCTTGGAAATATCCAAACAAAATCACTTCAAATGAGTAGGAAGACAGCACAACAATGATACTGAACACCTCTGAGTTCAACCATTTTGCCATGTAACCATAGACCACACAGTATGGACTTCTAAGTTCCCCAAACACAAAAGGTATTAATGAAAATAAAAAATGTAACTATGTATGATGATTGTCTGGATTTTCCACCAATTATGCAACTGGAGGACAATGTGGGAGAGATGACCAAATAAGCATCAGGTGAACATTTGGACAGAAGTCAAGGTGGTAGTCATCTCATCTGCAGTTAGGTTTAAATAGTTATCACAGTAGATGTTGCCATACATCCACACATAAGGAAGGCATTTACTAACATGTGGTACTCAACAGTTATATACTGAGTCTTTTCAAGGGCTCGTTATGGTTCATGTGTGAATACACATGGTGTGAATGCACATATAAATATTAATCAAGAGTATTCAGAGTTTGCTTTCATAAGAGATAATAGTTCAGACTAAAGAGTTAAAAACCTTATAATTACAGGAAGTATCATGAGATTGAATGCTGTCTGTACACATTGAGATTTCCTGTCCCCCCTGAAGAGTGAACTGACTGATACATCTGTATAGGATATTAATTCAAATGACCCATCAAGATTACTTGATCACTGGCACACAATCATTTATTGGTATGACTGGCAATCAAAGCCGTTTGGATTCAGCACAGAAGGTACTTAAAACTAGACCACTCCCTACTACCTTAGCCCCTCCACCAGTATGATCAAAAGTGGAACAGAGTCCTGAGATGTGTCTTTCATCAAGGGAAAAGGAACCTACAGAGTGCTGTGGAACAGCTAAAATTCATGGAGGAAAAACCAATCCCAAAGAACTACAGAATAGTAGCACAACTTCTGTTGAAAAGGACCTTTATGGATCATCTAGTCTAATTACGTCTGCTCAGAGTTGACCTCCAAGTTAGGTCAGTCTGTTCAGGGTTCTTTTCAATCCAAAACACTGAAATGATTGGAGATTCCACAGCCCCTCTGGCATCTGGTTTCTGAGCTTTATCACTCTCACCATTCATTTCATTTTCTTTTTGTATCCAGTCAGAATTTTCTCTGTTGCAACTTGTGTCCATTGCCCTTGTCCTTTCACTGTACATTTCTGAGAAGAGGCTGTCTCTGCCTTTTCTAGCACGTCTGGCATTTGAACTTCACAACCTGCCAATCCCTTACCTCACCTCAACAAATCAGAGAACAAATGTGCTCTGGTCAGTAGATGAAAGTGCCAACAGGGAAACCTCAGTTCTAAACACCAGTCACAGCAAATTTTAACCTGACAATTCCAGCTCTGCTGCTACATTAGGAAAGATGGGAAAAAAATCTCAGATATATTCACCTCTATACTTCCTCTATGATGCAGAAGCATTAGTGGGTTATAAATGCAGCTTTTCTGTAGCCTCAACTCTTCGTTGTTGTTGTTTTAATTATAGGTAGGATAACACAGCTGGCAGTCAAGATAAATTCTGACATTTTAAAGTTTAAGAGTTGCAGACCACAAAGTTTAATGTAAAAAACCCCCTGTCCAGTAGCAGAACCCCCTTGACATTCTTGGGGATTTCTCTAAGTAGAAAACTGTGCGAAGTGCCCACAGTCTAATTCCTCATCATGTGACATAAGATTTTCTAAACAGCTTTTCCTTGTAATCTCTTTATAATCTCTTAATCCAGCTCTTTGGTCCTTCTCACAATATAGAAAGCTACCTCTGGAAATTTAAAACCCCCATTTGGTCTCTCACAATCACAGGTGAGGATGTCAACTCTGTAGTCTGGATTTCAAAACTGGATAAGCAATTTGGCTTTTTATGAAAAACAAAAACCACTCCAAGCCCACATACCATACCAGAGATGCTGGAAAACTGACACCCTGAAAATACAGGGTCTCCCTTCCCACGTCAGGATATAGAAATGACTGAAAGTAGGACAGAAATAACTGAGTAGGATACTGATCCTCATTTGTGGTAAAAACTGAGGATGTCTGATGTAAGCACAATTTATGTTGTTTTCTTGTTTGTTGTATTTAATGATCACATTTAACAATAAGGCAGCAAAAGAACACTGCTTGGACTTGTAGCCTCTGTCGCTAATGTACGTAACCTAAAGTAAAACAAACAAACAACAAACCAAAAAAACCCAATCCAACCAACTAAAAAACCCCCAAAGGACAAAAACCCACCCCCCAAACCAAACAAAAACCACCACAAAAAACCCCAAAAGAAGAAGATACTGATTTTTATTTGCAACTCGTATACTCAGTTCTACGTAACTGCTTTCCAACCAGTGTACTAGGGGTCTGTTTATTCTACTTCTGTGAGGTAGTTCTAGTATCCTTGTCTTCATTAATGCCAGAAGAATATAAACTGCACTGTTCACTGCACAGAATGCATTACTTCGTGCTTAAGGCATCTTCTATCTCTATGTCCAGAAGAACAGGGTATATCTGCCTAAAATCACAAATAAATGGAATATGTGATGAGACTGTAATGACACAACTCCAAAGAGGTCACCTACCTTTCTGCTTCATCATGACCTCAAAAACTCTTTTTACTCTAAATTAACCTGACCATTTGGAAGAAGGAACACAACAGGTAAAAAAAGCCTTTGCTGGTGGCAAAGATATCTATCCTAAAAAAGGGTGAGTGAATCTAAGTAAAACTGCTTATCTATTAAAAAAGAAAAAAATCAACATGAAAGTGACAAAAAGGGGTAGGTGAAACAGGTGACATCTATCCTGAGACAATTCCTAAGGCAACCCGTGTACAGCATAGGCAGTGTCTTACCTGAACTGGTGAGCACACTCAGGGGACTGCTGGAGGAAGTGAGTGCAGCGGTACCACTTGGTGTATTCTGAGCTGCAGTGGCTGCAGCTGCTAATGCAGCCAGGTTCTGTAACTGCATCGCATTCAGTCCTGCAACACATTGAAGAATACAGAGTATCTCCTATAATGGTCACCATCACCCAAGCTTAACAGATCCAGCAGTCTTAGCACATGACAAGGGAGCGATCG
>NW_009943934.1:31721-46080 GCF_000696875.1 Nestor notabilis
CAAGAGGCTTAATACTAGTTACTGATCTTTTCCATGATGAAATTCCTTGTCATAACTAAAAAAGAAGTCTTTCTTTGCCCAGATAGATGACTTCCAGTACAAGACCAGGTAGTCACTAACCCAAGATGTAGACAAAAGCATAGCATAACTGAGAGTTAAGCCAGGATGTGATAGCTCATCTGCAAGCTAGAGAACTTGCCTAGACATCAGGCCAATACTCTCTTCTTTTCTCATGTTGCTCCATGTTCTTTGTGTGGGAACAGCAATAACTACAAAATTCTCTCAAGACGGTTTACACACTACAGTGGCCACAAAGTCACACCACCTTTAACCCACCATGAGCTAAGCATCAGCATGTTTCGTTTGGTCCTCTGGGCAGCCAAGAAGCAACAGTCAGTTGTGAGAGAGTGGTAAGTGGCAACTGCTGACCACAAGATCAGCCCATGTACGTGCAGGCTTGCCAGCTGGTCAAACAAAAGTGGTATGGAAAATGGGAAACATCAGGCATGTTGTGGGTAAGCAGCAAGAAATACTGCAGGGAGAGGAAGGTATTCCTGTGGTGATGAATTTTAGTGGTCAATTTACAAATCTGACTCACCTTGATGTTCAGTATTACTTTTTGAATGAAACCAGTCAGTCAGTACTGACACTGTAGTTTTACCCTCTTCTGACATGAGATTATCATCAATACTGACCTTCTGAATTCTGTATTTTAGCCTTCCTTTGGTAGGCTAGCTCCATTCTTCCAATTCTGCCTCTCAACCCTTTTCCCTGATTTCCCTTTTTTGTTTCTACCTTTGTTTATTCTAACAATCCCTCCTCTTTTCATCTGACTTCAGACAATCCCTAGTAATTCTTCCTTACAAAATTAAAACCAAAATTAAATTAATCTCCATTCATTGACAATGTCAAAATGTCCTTGGCAGACATGGCACCTCTTCTTCAGATGCTCTGTAAGTATTTGGTGACAAAGCACACATCTTAAACAATTAAAATCTCAGTTTTGCAATTTAAGTACGTGCAGACAAAAGATTGCAAATGGCAATGAAGTATAAACTACTTATTTTCCAAAAAACAAAAAACGTCTTCTACTATTAGCATAGTTCATTTTTTTTTTTTAAATCTTTTTCTATTGTTTTCTCTTTGTGACAGGGTCTGTTTCCTTATCCACATTTAGTGCCTGAAACAGGATTCTGCCTTTATTATAGATTCCCAAGGTGCCATTGTAAAACAAAAGGATTAAATTAAAATCAAGAAGTTGTACTTTTTGTTTTTATTCTGCTATAGAGGGTTAAAAGTGCAAGTCTTAAAGCTAGTGAAGAACAAAGCAGCTTGCTTCCTTTTAGAAGCAGTCTGGCATGTTCACTCTGCACCTGCCCTCTTGTCATCACATTGTTTTCCCATCTGCTTTCAAAAAGCATCAAGATTAAATTTCGTCTGCAACGTCTGATGTAGTTTGGGATCCAATTACCTACTTAATTTTTCTTTCTGTGAATTTCAAGAAAGGAGATAGCAGAAGAGTTCTAATATGAAAAAAGTAAGCATAATAAGCTAAGGTCAGAATCAACCTAAAGTATCAAGATTGGGTTGGAAGTTACCTTAAAGATCATCTGGTTCCAACCCCCCTGCCATGGGCATGGACATCTTCCACTAGAATGGTTGCTCAAGTATAAATCAAAGTTTTTACAATCTAAAACGTAACACTTTGCAAAAGTTTCTAACTGTGTTGGTACATCCATCAGTAACAAGTCAGATGTACAAAGATGCTTCCTTACGACTTTTAGATTAACTTTTACACAGACAGGACAAGTAATATTGTGAACTACTGTACAACTCCAGAAGTCAATTTTAAAACCTTACAGTTTTGAGTATTAAAACCAAAACTATAACCTTTTTTACCATCAGAAGAATTAAGAGCATGTGGTGAATAGATTTTTATTACCCACTCTGTGAAGACAGAAGCGACAATCAATTTGCAGCCCAGTACTTAGTGACTGCACTTAAACTTTTACCTATACTTAGTGAATATTCTGACGAGCAGTTCACAGCAAGGAATTTAGCTCGTATGTATGAAACCGGTATTTCCCTAACAGCAATAACATAGCTAATCATGATCCAAATGAAGGAATTAAAGAACCTAACCAAAGGACTAGTTCCGGGTGCATTTCCAACATAGAAGTATTTAAGAATAAAGAACTAAAAATGGGCAATCTAAGTATCCATTTTCACAGGAGCACATGCATTACTGCATACTTCAAAACACAATGCTTCACACAGGCAGCTGTTTGGATGAAATAAAGAAAGCAATCTTTTTGCACCCATAAGGGAAGATAACTTTAAAGCCAGAGCTAGGGGAGATTACCAGCATATACTTACCTTGGGGACAATGGTTAACTAAGATTAAGGAGGAAGATCTGCACTTGTAACAGAGGATTCCTGTCATTCCAAAGGAGTGGGTTAACTCAGGACTACTTATTTCAAATGAGGTTATCATGTCTACAGCCTTTTGCCTACTTTCTCTACCCTCCTCTTTTCTTGGGCACTGAATTTGTGTTCTGATGGAGAAAACTCACCTCCCATTGGGTGGAGGCTGCTCAGTGTGTTCAGGTTCCCAGATGACGCAGCTGCTGTCTGCTGAAGGAGCTGCAAATAAAGCTAGACATTACACCAAAAAACAAAACAAGAGTGAGAGTGAGGGCTGGCTCCGCTTCTGGGAGAAAGTGCACCACACCACAGCCAGAGCGCCGTCACAAAGGGAATTCCCACTGCCCATGCACCACACCGTAGCAAAGCATAGAGAGAATTCCCCTTACACGCTACAGCCAGAGCATCACTATAGTGAAAATCCACACTGCCCATGCATATTGCAGCCAAAGCAACAGCACAACGCTTTCCTCACTCAACTTTATCAGTGTTGAGGGAAGTTTATAGCTAACACACCAAGACAAAAAACAGTGGAATCAATAGTGAGAGAACTCCTATTCAAAGCACCTCAGGCAGGACTGACACCTCTAAGGATATATACTTCAAGCCAGACTTTAGAGCTGACACTGCCAGCACAGAACAAATGGCATATGCCATACCAAAACGAAAGAGACGCCATGAGAGAGAACTCACTCTGCTTTCCTTAAACACAGAAGCCATGACAGAAATCTCAAGCCTCAGCTCAGAAGCTGGAGGGATTTCCTATTCTTTGCTCAATTAACTAGGCAGTGTTATAAAAAATTCCCATCTACCAAACTTAAAGCAGTAGTAAAAGAGAGAATGCCCCCACTTCCACAGTACACCATTACCAAGAATGCCATGAAATTTTCCTTTTCTGTTCCCTAGACCTTATATTGCATGAACACAGTTCCCACAGCCACTCAAGTCAGAGCACATCAGTTTATGGGAAGTTCACACTTGAGTGACCCAGCAAAATCGACTCAAATCAGCGACAAACAACAGACTGTTTTCTGTCAGTTTAAGAGACAGTAGCTTCTCTTTATTTTACTGTGCACTGTCTGATTGGCACTTCCAACCTGATCACCTTTTCTATTTGGACAGCACCAACTAATATTCTAGGTTTCACTGGAACTGGGTAAGAGAAGTAAAGGCTGAAAAAGAGGTGGAATAGGAATACAAGAAGTATGTAAATCAGATAAACATGAAAAGGGCACTTATATTACATGGAGGCCATAATGTATTAAGAAAACGTTCCCAGCACAAAGTCATTCTACAGAGGACAGGAAAACAAAGAAAGAAGTTTCAATAGTTAGGGCTACAGTGAGTGGGGTTGAAATCCTCACTTAAATATATCCTCCGACTAGCTATATAACTAAATTTAGTTAGCATATAACTAAATTTCAGCCTCCTCATCCACTAAATGGGGATTAAGAACCCTGCTCATATCTATCAGGAGCCTTCTAAAAAATTAATCCATTAAACACTACAAGACAGTCAGACACTGCAATCCCTGAAGAGATTAAAAGAACCCAAATCAGAAACTCACTGCTAAGTATTGGGGTCCAAGTGTGTTGAGACCAGCCAGGTTTCCCCATATTGAGGCAGCACTGATCTGTTGCATTTGCTGCTGGAGTTGCTGAGCAATTCGTTTCTGCTCTTTGTCCTTCTGTGTGTCTGCAAATTTTACCACAATGGGAGAAGAGCAACCCTGCAAACAGCAATTCAAACAATTACATACTTGCTATCCCCAGCAGACACAAAAATACTGCATTAAGACCCAGTCACTGGAAGCATTCTTCTTCCCTCCCTCTACATGCATTCATACACACACACACACACATATATATATTTTCAAACAGCACATTTCATTAAGGATTCAAAATTTCCTTTGCTTTTAATTCTATTATCTCTTTTGATATCTTTTCTCTGCAGATGAAGTTTCTATCTCAAGCTCTAAAAATAGAAGCAAAACACACACAAAGGTCCAGGAGTAGCATTTGTGAAGAAACACACACTGCACTTATCCTTCTCTCTGCCCTTTAAGCCCTCCAAACTCCACAGCGACTGCCTGACAAATTACATCATCTCCTGACACTCACTAACTTATTTTACCTCCATGGTTTGTGCTTGGTGCATTGCTTTGATTGCTGTTTGCGCCATGGCTCTTGTTGTAAAAGTCACAAATGCACAACCTGGGGAGAGAACAAAAAAGAACCAAAACATGAAAATGGTGGTGGATAGGAAAAAATGCCACCTTGAGCTGCAAAAGGCAGCACCCAGTGGAGAGCTCTGAACTGTCTGAAAAGCTTCCTGCTTACCTCGGCTCAGGCCATCTGGGCCACGTAATATCCTGCATTCTTCAATCTGTCCGAAGGGGGAGAACATCACTCGGATATCATTTTCATTGCACTTCTTGGATATCATTCCAATAAACAACTTTCTATCTTCTACTGCTAAGAAAGCAAAAGATAAAGAGTATTACCAGCAAATATATGCTTACTAGATCAAGACTTCTCCACCAGCTGCAGTTATTTCCCTTGTACTAAGGGTAATGACTTGTCAAAACCAGATTCCCAATAATGGTATCTCTTCAATTTAAGAGGATGCATATAAGATACCTCACTGAACCTCAAGGATGCCCATTTTATGATGGTTTATGTTTACATTTTGCTGACTGTTTCTCCCTTGCAAGCCTGTGAACTGCAAGAATATAAGGAAAGAATACATCAGATTCAGCACTTCTTTTTATCTCCTAAATTTAGTTCCTGGTCAGTAAGAGAAGACTTGTATATGTTTTATTGGACTATTTTCATCCTCTCGCTTCTGTCTCTCCTATCTTTAGACTATCAACATACCTAACTGTACCTAAACTGATACAGAGCTGCAGAAATCTTATTTCTAGCCTCTTTACCATGCCAATCACTTAAATTTAGATCTGCCTATTCCCTCATGCTCCTGTCTCAACAGTGGAAGTAACATCTGTTGCTAAGCCAGAACAGTTTCAGTTCTATTTCAGATTTATCCATTCGTTTCTGTACCAAGAGCATGAAAACAACACCTCAAATCAGAACAATAGACTGTGTGCTACTGTACCTTGCCTCTAAATGCTGATGTTACATTAGATACATTAGAATTGAATAGCACCTTTCACTGTGCAGACCAATTTAAAATAAATGGTCCAGAAAGACATTTATCTTAGCTTTTCAGTTACTGGTTGAATGTCAGTTTAAGGTCACTTAAGGGAGTGGGGTAAATTCAAATCCAGGGCAGAACTTTGTGTCTCGCTTTACTTATTTAAGGATGCTAATCACCTCTGACATACTTGCTTTTAAAGGACAAAGCAAATTATGCAGAATACCATTTGGAAATATAAAGTAGTCTGAAAATACAAGATTCAGCACAATATAAAATATAGTATCGTGAAAAATGTAGCACAATTTGAAGCTTCAAGAAGGTCTTCTCCTATTAAGTGCCATGGTGAGGGGAAATCAACTTATTTGCCGACTCTTCTATGGTGTTTAAGAGGAAAATTCCAAACTATTCCATCTCCAGGACTTTAACTGATTATTAATTCTTAACATTGTACCCAGTTCACTTTCAAGCTCTTAGAACAGAAAGCTATTTTCAAATACTTTCTGCCGTCCATTTTAGTTCAAGAGAACCAGAATCCCTTTTATTAATGGCAAATTAAAATACTTTAACTGATGCTTTCTAATTTATATTTTCACCTACACCTTTTACTAAAACTCGTATGATTTCATAATAGCCTCAGAACTGTCACCCTAAAATTCCATTAAATACTTTTTTCCTCCTTCCATTATTTTCCCAGGATGTGTGTGTGTGTGTGTGTGAGAGAGAGAGAGAGAGAGAGAGAGAGAGAGAGATGCAAGATCAGTTTTAATTTAATGAAGCTATTCTGCTCTCCTCCCAACAATAGCTGAAAAGAATTACTCCTTTCTAGATGTATTTACACAGAAACATTCTGTATACACATGGAGGAACCTGCAGATGGAATTACTCCTACTAGATGTTACCCACATATCCCATCTTCTGTTTTCAATTATCTTAAGATGTAAGTTTTCTGGAACCAGGATTATCTTCTCCATGATGCAATGCTAATGTTATACTAACTATGGCAAATGAAGAAAACAGATTCAAGTAAGCATAGAAAGACTGAAACTACAAGATGTTAAACACTTTCTTTGCTTATCTTGCAGCAATTTATATAAATACACAATCGTTTGAGCATTTACATATTTAAACTCATCATGGAACTGCCTGGAAAAATGATCATTTACCCAGTGGTATATGCTAAATGTCTTAATCCATCTGAAATGGCCAATGTGCAGAAATACTCAGTATTTTTCTCTACTGAACAGTGGTGAATTCTCAATCTCCCTTATATACTACAAGAAGTAGTTTTGACCCCACCCTGACTGCAATAGGCCTTGCTTCAAATTGATCAAGCACCTGAAAAAGCATTTCTAGATTTCACAGAATCACAGAATAGTTTTGGGTGGAAAGGACTTGATGATCACCTAGTTCCAATCCCCTGCCATAGGCAAGGACACCTTCCACTACAGCAGGTTGCTCCAAGCCCCTGTGTCCAACCTGGCCTTGAACACTGCCAGGGATGGGGCAGCCACAGCTTCTCTGGGCACCCTGTACCAGCGCCTCAGCACCCTCACATTAAAGAACTTGTTCCTAATATATAATCTAAATCTTCACTCTTTCAGTTTAATACTGTTACCTCTCGTCCTATCACTATTCTCCCTGATAAATAATACCCTCATCTTTCCTGTAAGGCCCCCTTTAGGTATTGGAAGGCTGCTCTAAGGTCTCCCCCATTCCTTCTCTTCTCCAGGCTGAACGACCTCAACTCTCTCAGCCTGTCTTCATAGGAAAAATGCTTCAGCCCTCTGATCATCTTCATGGACCTCCCACTGACCCACTAGAGTGGGTCCATGTCTTTCTTATGTTGGGGGCCTCAGAGCTGCACACAGTACTCCAGGAGGTGTCTCACAAGAGTGGAGCAGAGCAGGAGCATCACCTCCCTTGACCTATTAGCCCTTCTTTTGATGCAAACGAGGATATGACTGGCTGTCTCAGCTGCAAACACACACTGCTGGCATATATTCAGGTTTTCATCCACAAATAACCCAAGTCCTTGTCCACAGGGCTGCTCTCAATCCACTCATCACTAAGCATGCATCGACGTTTGGGAATGCCCTGACCTAGGTGCAGGACCTTGCATGTGGCCTTGTTGAACTTCATGAGATTCACATGGGCCCACCTCTCTAGCCTTTCAGGGTCCCTCTGGATGGCATCTCTTCCTGTTACGGTATCAGCCACAGCACTCAGCTTAGTGTCATCCATAAGCTTGCTGAGGGTGCACTCAATCCCACTGTCCACATCCCCAACACATATTTAAACCACCTTAGTACAAAGAAGAACTCACTGGATGTTTCCCTAACTGACAACATGGTTCTACCGCAGGCAGCAGCAGTGGGAGATTCTGAGTCATGGAATTTTAGAGACATCACTTATGCTACCTACTGCATTGAAAACACAGCTTTTTTTTCCTGTCTCCAATTCAAGAAGACTTCATTAGAAGCTGTTAAGAAAAGGAAAATCCTCAAGCTTCCCTATTAGAGCAAATGATGCCACCAAACTGACACTAAAGCTTACCATTACTCTTTTCACTGTCAGCTGGTTTCATCTGGATAGGATGGTGCATCTGAAATGTAAAAAGATTATTTAATCCTAGATACATTCACTTCATACTCTATGAAACACATCCTATATGAATTGTGCAAAAAAAGAGAAAAAAAGACCTAAACTGCCTCTACGGAAATACATACATAACAACACATAGATTTCTAGAAGAAAGAAAAGCTTTCCTTATGATATGCCATCATTCCTCCTTAGAGAGTATTACAGGAGCCATACCCACCCACTTCAATACCATATGCTCCAAAATTCCCTTAAGATCTGTTATCATATAAATCTCACGACATTGCTCTTTTGAATAGTTCTTTTAAAACATTATTTGAGCGCACGATAACGTATGTTTGTACATCAGTGGTGCCAGAGATCAGAAAAACAGAGTTGTGAAGAAAGCATGGCTTTTCTCTTACCCCTGGGAGGATCTTCATGTTGTGAAGAGCATTCTGTGCTTCTAGTGCAGCTTTACGGGTATAAAATGTAACAAAACAGCACCCTGCAATGAAAACAAGATTCTAGCCAAGAAAGAACCATGAATCTTGATATGCTGTACAGAAATTGCAAGTCCCACTTCTATCCTTCCAATGCAAATCTTATGACAAGTAGAAGAGGGTAGACATTGGAATAGGCAGGTACTGCCTATAGTGACTGTTCAAAGAAGATTTCTAAGTGTTATAAAATAACTGACCCAACATCACCAGTATGCTATTAAAGCAAATGCTCAGATACATCTGCCAAAGAATTGATGGCTGTTTTCATTATCAAACTCAACATTTGCTAGTACCAAAAACTTACCTAGTTTCGCAGGAAATAAGATATTGCATTTAACTGAACTGCAAATCCAGGTACAACATTCAGTTAGGATTTGATGTACTCAAGTATTTGATGGTACACAACTGACTAAGACCTCAATTTTGTATTTTATCTGAAACTGTGGCACTTCCAGCAACATTTTGACTACATTACAGCATCACAAAGATGCTCTGGAGCAACACAGTATTAACTTTATATTCTGCTTTGCAATTATAATCCATGCTCTTGCAGCATCCCCATCACTTCTGAGCTCTTAAATTATGATTTTCCTCAGCTCAGTTACTGACTGGACAGCAGTTCAAATATAATCAGATACATACACTTCAGACTATAAAGCCTGGGCTAGCATGAACACCTGGTCACATAGAGCTCCTCACAGGGATGTTTGAATAAGCTAACAACCTTTAACAGGTAAGACTAACTACATGAAAGCAGCTAACTCTCATAGTCTCATGAGAAGTACAGAAGTTCTCACCTTTGCTTTGAGGAGGGTTTTGGCTCCTGTCCCTCAAGACATTGATTTCATAGACAGCACCATACTGTTCAAAAAGTTCTCTTAGATCCTTCTCACACCAGCTCCGTGGGACCTGACCCACAAACATCTTGATAGCATCTAGATCAGGTTGGTCTGGGTGATCCAGTGTGCCATTCATTTTCTTTGAACTATGGAAATCAAGAATGAATTTCTGGTTTATATCTTTTTGCAGGTTTTAGATGCTGTTGCAGCTAGAAGCAGCACACTTACAGCAAGATAAAAAAAATTATTTCTACACATATATCAATGTATATGATTAAAATACACCTATAAAGAGAGACTCTTGCATATTCCCAGTCCTGCATACCAGAGAATATTCAGAAACATCACTGTCGTGGTTTAAACCCAGCTGGCAACTAAAGTACCACGCAGCTACTTGGGGAGAAGAGTCAGAAGAATGTACAACCCAAGGGTTGAGATAAGAACAGTTTAATAATTGAAATTAAGTAGACTATGATAATAGAAATAAAACCAATAATAACTATTGATAACAATAATAGGGAACAACAACAAACAAGAAATAAAAAGTCAGAAAACACAAGTAAAACACATGTAAAATTTCACAGAAAAAGAAACCAGAACAGGAAGGAACCTGTACTCAGTCTACCCACAGATCACTGAAGTTACCAGGAACCACTGAAAATAAGAGGGTAATATTTTCTTCATTGTTTTAAAATGTGATTACCTGGAACTACTTCCCAGGGTGAAGATGCATCTTCACACAGAGAAACAGGTGTAACTCAACAGATGAGAAGTTCCTTTAAAGGTTTACCAAGCAATAGCTCACTGTGAAACTAGGGAGCTTTCAGCAGTATTTGGCAAGAAAAAACAGGCTTAGGTTGTACATGAAGAGGTTGGGATTGAACAATCTATAGTTAGTCACACACTGAATCAAGTTGAGTAATGATAGGGTGTTAACATAAGAAAAAAGTCACTTCTTCGACTACAACACCACAGAAGTTTTGAGTATGGAAATCTTCAGTAGGCTTCAAGGCATTATCTCTAGCTGTATGAACAGTTTACAGCCCATTGACAAACTGTGTCATACTCCACAGAGCTTGTTGACAACCATACACTGCTTCCTGTATTGATCCCTCATAGTTTGGCAAGTACAATGTGAGGTCTTGTTATCAGTTGTCACAGTCTAGTAGACCACAGGACCTCTCTCTGTGGAAGACTGACTGTAACAACATTCTATTGTAGCTATAGTGACCAGTAGATTAGAATTGCTGACCAGCACCTGTGTAGTCTAGAAGGGACGTGGAGAGTGGAACAGTAACTATCCAATGATTCCCCCTGCCCCCAATCTCTTTGTTGAAGAATACAGGCGGCCACCTTCTACTGCAGTCAGCTCTCTTCATCACTGCTTTTTTCCTTTAGAGATAGTTTTTGAATGGCTTATTAACACATTAAAGAGTGTTCCTCTCACTGTCCATCTGCAATCATATTGCCCCCTGAACAGAATTTTAAAAGTAAAACAAGATTTCCAAACCAGGGAACATTTAGTTAATCCCCCCCTCAATATGCTGATGTTCAGAGCCTAAGGAAGAAGCAATGCCAGGGAAAGCTCATAATTTTGAAGCTATATGAACAGACACAGAATCACAGACTGGTTTGGGTTGGAAGGAACATTAAAGCTCCTCCAGTTCCAACCCCCTGCCACAGGCAGGGACACCTTCCACTAGAGCAGGTTGCTCCAAGCCCCTGCATCCAACCTGGCTTCTCTGGGCACCCTGTGCCAGTGTCACCCCACTCTCATAGCAAACTTTTTTCCCAATATCTAATCTAAATCTACCCTGTTTCAGCTTAAAGCCATTCCCCCTTGTTCTATCCCTACCTGCCCTTGTAAAAAGTCCCTCTCCAGATTTCCTGTAGGCCCCTTTAAAGTATCTGAAGACTGTTACAAGGTTTCCCCTGAGATCAGAAGCAACAAAGCTTCTTACTAGAACAGAAGGGAATCATCATAAATCCTTTCAGTCCTCTTTACCTTTCCACTCAGAAAGGGTGAGGACATGTCCAAATAGTCAAGGCAAACAATACCTTTAACGAAGCAGAACAACTGGAAACATTTACCCTCTTCCAATAATAATCTTCAGCCCTGCCTTCTATGCCGTGGGTAGCTGCAAGAGCTTAGCATGGCTCTTATTAACTGGGCAACTCATAACATGACCTCAACAGTATTCAAGGAATCTTTCATTCCTTAACTGAAAGGTCTTGCCTGGAGTCATTAATAGGGAAGAACAGAAACTGTTCTCCCACCTGTTGATTTAAATAACTGATTTTATAATATCAGCACCTGTAGCATACTATAAACAGTACTGCCAAATAGCTTTACGCCTCCTTAGCCCTCATCCCCGAACTTGAAAGATTATTTTTCCTCCCATGCAGGATTCAACATCATCTGTCAACACCCAGTAGGATTTCTTTAAGAAAACAAACTGCAGGCTCTATCTCATTCCCCCCATGTTATTGCCCGGAAAGGGAGTCCATCGGACAACAGAGGCTCCAGAGACACCAATTCCCACCATCACTTCAGTTACAAACTTAGACATGAAGACAGAAATACTTACACAGGGCTGGCATTCAATGAGCAATGGTCCACCATCATCTCTGGGAGGAAATCCAACTTGAACGCGGCCATCACCTCAGTCTGTGACAAACTACTAACACTAAATCAGTGTATTGCCTAACCCCCAAACAACGCCACTTCCAAAAGTCCTGCAGGTCTTAACAGTCAGCCACACAAAAAATACTCAAACTACAGAAACAGAAGCTCCGGGAGACCAGCAATAGACACCACAGAAACAAGGCTGGACTGGGAAAGGGACATGGAATCCCAGATTAAAAAGGGGATGTGACCATGTGAAGGGAGGCTCAGCTTAATACACAATGAAAATGCTGATGCACTGGGCTTGTTTTGTGCAATTTTCCCTGGCGAAGCATTACTGAGTGCACTGCCAGATAAACAGAGTGTCAGATCCATGAAGATAGCAATGGGTAACAGAGCAGAAAGAATACAAACTACAGTCTTTCCATCCCCAACTAACTCCTTGCCTCCCAAAATGGCAGTCCAAGGCCTTGAGGCTCAGACTGACGCTTCCCATAATTGCCAATATTAAGGTGTGAAGCCAAGAGGTTCCTTCACCATCATTTCCAATGGCTGACTTCACTGTTTTCACCTTGTGCACTATTTTTGACACTCAGTCCTAACTTCTAGGGAGAAGTTAATGCGAACTGCTTCTCTGAACCTGCCAGAACAATCGCAGCTAAGAAGATTTGATTATTCAAAACTACCACAGAACATCAAAACCTATTCCTGTATAGAAGCAAAACGTACACTGCTCTGGAAACAACGCTTTGCCTATCATGCATCTATAAATCCAGAGATATACAGAGTCTATAGATGATAAGGAGGAAAAAACTCAGTCATTTATTGAAAACACCAACCAGAACATGTTCTGGTGTCCTAAACATACAGAGGACATGGAGCTGTTGAAGCAGGTCCAGAGGAAGACAGGGGGGCTAGAGCACCTCCCGTATGAAGACAGCCTGAGAAAGCTGGGGCTGTTCAGCCTGGAGAAGAGAAGCTGCGTGGAGACCTCAGAGGAGCCTTCCAGTATCTGAATGGGGCCTACAAGGATGCTGGGGAGAGACTCTTCATCAGAGACTGCAGTGATAGGACAAAGGGTGACAGGTTCAAACTTAAATAGGGGAAGTTTAGGTTAGATTTAAGGAAGAAGTTCTTTACTGTGAGGGTGCTGAGGCACTGGAATGGGTTGCCAAAGAAGTGTGAAATGCTCCATCCTTGGCAGTGTTCAAGGCCAGGCTGGACAGAGCCTTGGGCAACATGGTCTAGTGTGAGGTGTCCCTGTCCATGTCAGGGGGGTTGGAACTAGATGATCCTAAGGTCCTTTCCAATCCAAACCATTCTATGATTCTGTCAGCAGCTTCATCATTATAACAGGAGGAACATGTTGATCAAGGAACTGTGAGTTGTATTTACATTACACACCTCTTGTTAACTTTTCGATACCCAAATGACCAGGGAGATAATCTGACTAATACAGGAACCATTAGGAGATGCAGAAATAGTTGACTGCAGGGAGCAAGAGCTGCAGAGGCAGCTGGGTGTGCCCGAACACTCCAGGAGGGATCAGTAATTCAGGTCCAACACGAACCCACATGAGCCTTACATACACAGTTAATATAACCACAAAATAAACTCTTAGAGCATCAAGGAATACATGCTGAGGCAGCTGCAATCACTTCTTTGTTGTCTGTCCAGGACTGCAACATGTACCTGCCGTTATTTAGACTGGCCAGTACCTACGGCTTGCTTTACACTTGCACAGTTACAGCATGTCAGTTATTTCTTTCATAAAGAACTGTTTCCAGCTTCTAAATAAAACCAAATCAAACCATAAACATTTCTGTCTAGAGTGTGTTTGATTAAAAGGTTATTAAAAGGAGTTAGGCCTGGTAATATACAAATATATGCATGTTACTGTAAAATAAGAGAAGACATGAATTTAGCACACATCATAGAATGACAGAATGGTTTGGGTTGGAAGGGACCTTAAGGCCATCTAGTTCCAACCCCCCTGCCATGGGCAGGGACACCTTCCCCCATTTGCCCTTAGTGAAACCATGCTGGCTGTCACACATCACCTCCTTATCTCCCATGTGCTTGAGCACAGTTTCCAGGAGGATCTGCACCACGATCTTGCTGGGCACCAAGGTGAGACTGACCAGCCTGTAGTTCCCTGGGTCTTCCTTTTTTCCCTTTTTAAAAACTGAGGTTATATTTCCCCTTTTCTGGCCAGTGGGACATTAACTGGCATG
>NW_009943934.1:46103-60879 GCF_000696875.1 Nestor notabilis
CGGGCCAGTACCTACGGCTTGCTTTACACTTGCACAGTTACAGCATGTCAGTTATTTCTTTCATAAAGAACTGTTTCCAGCTTCTAAATAAAACCAAATCAAACCATAAACATTTCTGTCTAGAGTGTGTTTGATTAAAAGGTTATTAAAAGGAGTTAGGCCTGGTAATATACAAATATATGCATGTTACTGTAAAATAAGAGAAGACATGAATTTAGCACACATCATAGAATGACAGAATGGTTTGGGTTGGAAGGGACCTTAAGGCCATCTAGTTCCAACCCCCCTGCCATGGGCAGGGACACCTTCCCCCATTTGCCCTTAGTGAAACCATGCTGGCTGTCACACATCACCTCCTTATCTCCCATGTGCTTGAGCACAGTTTCCAGGAGGATCTGCACCACGATCTTGCTGGGCACCAAGGTGAGACTGACCAGCCTGTAGTTCCCTGGGTCTTCCTTTTTCCCCCTTCTTAAAAACCAGGGGTTATGTTTCCCCTTTTCTAGTCAGCGGGAACATCACCAGACTGCCACGACTTCTCAGATAGGATGGATAGTGCCTTAGCCACATCATCTACCAGTTCCCTCAGGACCTGTGGATGCCTCTCATCAGATTCCTCAGATGATCTCAAAGCTGATTTTCTCCTACAGCAGGCAACGCGTCATAGTCCCAGACCCTTTGCCTTCTGTGATTTGGGTGGTGTGGCTGCAACACTTGCTGGTGAAGACTGAGGCAAAAAAGTCAATCAATACCTCAGCTTTCTGTATGTCCTGGTATCAGGCACTTTCTTTCCTTGCAGAGAGGGCTCACATTTTCCCTAGTCTTCCTTTTATCACCAACATATTTATAGAAGCTTTTCTTATTGCCCATGATGTCCCTGGCCAGATTTAATTCTAACAGAGCTTTAGCTTTCCTAACTTGATCCCTGGCTGATCAGACAATTTCTTTGTAATCCTCCCAGGCTACCTGTCCTTGCTTCCACCCTCTTCCACAAAAAGGAAGTAAGCTGCTTTTTTGTGCTGGAGTTTGTCCAGAAGCTCCTTTGTTCATCCACACAGGTCTTCTGACGTTCTTCCCCAACTTCCTCTTTGACGGGATGCATCACTCCTGACCTTGGAGGATGTGATCCTTGAATATCAACCAGCTTTCTTGGGCCCCTCTTCCCTCCAGGGCTTTATCCCATGGTAGTCTACCAAACAGATCCCTCAACAGGCCAAAGTCTGCTCTCCTGAAGTCCAGGGCAGTGAGCTTGCTTCATATCCTCCTCACCACCCTAAGGATCTTGAACTCCACGACTTCATGGTCACTGCAGCCAAGGCTGCTCTCGAGCTTCACATTCCCCACCAGCCCCCGCTTCCTGGTGAGAACAAGGTCCAGCATAGCCCCTCTCTTTGGTGGCTCCTCTGTCACTTGGAGAACAAAGTTATTATCAATACATTCCAGAAACCTCCTGGATTGCTTACGCTCTGCTGTGCTGTCCCTCCAACAGATAATTGGGATGGCTGAAATCCCCGTGAGGACCGGGGCTTATGAACATGAGGCTGCTCCTATCTGTCTATACAGGCCCTCATCCGCTCAGTCTTCCTGGTTGGGTGGCCTGTCACCTGTCCATGCCCCCCCTTTAATCCTGACTCATAAGCTCTTGGTTGGCTCCTCATCAATCCACACACAGAGCTTCATGCACTCCAGCTGGCCACTGACACAGAGGGTGACACCCCCCCATCTTCCCTGTCTGTCCTTCCTGAAAAGCTGTATCCTTCCACTCCAACACTGCAGTCATCATACATCAGATATTCAACAGTAACTAATTTATGCATGTTCTTACCACGTTTTAAATGCAAGAAAGTTTATTCTTTAATGAAAAAGGTGTAAGCTATCTGCTAAGCACCACTGTTAAGAGCATGCAAACAGACACTAAGGAACAGAGGTCAATTTATTAGCTTTCAGGAAATTATTCATATCTACCTTTAGACACATCTTACAGCCTTCCCACTTCAAAAATGCCATGTTGTATAAACCACATCATATTGAAATATTAAACTGAGCCTACAGCCCACTTGGTGCATTTGTCTAAAATGAGCCCAGAGAGAGAAACACTTCAGATTTACACTACTAGGACAGCAGAAGGTGCAGTGGGGTTCTTGCCACTGTTCACATAAATCTATAGACTAACACTTGTAAATTCTGATCCTACCTATGAAGACCAAAATTCATTCCTTCTGGTCATCTTTAGCTTTTTAAGCAGCCAGTAAAATACCCCAGCAGCCACGCTCACTGTAGGTTTAATGAAAGATGATGCTGGCAACAGACACTCTAGAAAATGCGTTTTAAAAAGGTAACTGAGACTGATTAGTTTACCGAAGAAAAATCACCAAGTCATTATAATTTGATCCTATGCACACCTTTACCCTCATCTCTCTGCTCCTCAAAATGGAAGTCATATCTGTTTGTTCCATTAAGACAGAACTACAACAAGTTCAGGCATGGTAATCATACTCCATGTCAAATGCAGTCTACTGGCTTGACAATAAAAAGTTTTGTGCAACTATGCTGCTACACAGTAATTTTTAATTCTTATTATACTTACTCCAACTTCTCCTTTGATGTGCTCACTTCATTTAATGGCAGTGCCAAAAATTTCACATGCTGTTACGTACAATTTGGGGTAAAGGAAGCATCAACACTAGAATGATGAAAAAATACCTGAAGGTATGTTAGCCAAGATCAGTGCCAGGGCACCATACGTTCACACTAATGATAGTGATTTTAGTGACAAAACACTACTCTACAATCAGGTTTGTTTTAACATTGTTTAGTTGAAGGCATCGAACTAGTGAAATTAAAAGACTTGCAGAATTCACTTGTGAAAATATTGCAGAGTGGTAAAGGATTGTATTTCACTACTGCACAGAAATAAGAATTAAAGAAGGATGCAGTGTTTCTTTGGAATTATAAAACCCACAAAAGTCACCCCAGCCATTGCTCACAAAGAAAGAAAGAAAAATAAGAGAGCTAAACACACTTATTTTTTGCTCAGATGTCAAATTCCTGCTAAGATCCATTCTTTGACTGTTTCTATTCAAAGGATAATAGAAACAATGTCTGAAATTCCAAGCTCTATGGACTGTAGCTACACATTTAAATGTGGTGCTAATCTGACAACATGAACATTAAAAGCTTTTACATGCTACAGATTAAATCTTTCTTTTTATGCTTCTGAAGTCCTAAATTATGCTGCAGAATCTATTTCTATATATGCTCCTCAGAGACTGTAGACTGTAAATGCTAAAAGTTTTGCTTTTAGTTTACAGAATTACATCATGTCCTGGGGCATAAAATCTAAAAAAGAAAACCCAAACCAAAAACCAAACCACAAACCCCGGAATCCTGTTTTGTATTTTCTTTCCTAAGAAAGCCTTGGTCATTTCAATGAGGATGTAACTCTGAAAGCTAAAGATAATACCACCTTCTATTTGATACAGTCAGACAACATACACAAATCGGAAGCTGAGATGGTGAGAGCAAGCTATGGGAAAGGATACAGGCTATGGGGAAATCAGACACTGTGAAGCTCTGAAGGAGACAGGTCCTAGAATAAACTTCCCCTTGGATTATCCATGCATATCCAGATCCCTACCGTGCTGCTGAATTGCAGTTTTGGTTTTGAACAGATAACCCCTAAGTTACATGCATCAAAATCCAGTAAGTATTTGTCAATATTCTGTTGTTATATTGCTGATCATGCAAGCCTGTGGTCAGAACATTTTCTGCCCATGTTGAAATCCAAGCTGTCTCCCCATGCCTCACTGGGTACAAAAAGCCTCCACCTAACTGCCAAAATGGCAATTTCTTCTTCTGCCAATCTCTGTGACAGTTATGCACTGTGGGTACACAAATCTGACACATTCAGAATGCTGAATTTACCATTAAGATACGCAAGTTTTTGGGCTCCCTACAATTTGGATTGAATCAACTGAAAACTGTTTTTATTTATATGAAGTTTCTGAAGGAATTCCCAGGTGAAGAAAAAGGATAGAAGGGGATAGCACTTGCTCCTATCTCAGAAATAGAAAAGTTCCACGGTGCTCTCTTACGCATTTATTTGACAGCATTTCATCCCTCCACACTCTCCAGACCTAGTTGGATTTTCACAAATCAGGTAATTAAATTTTATTCTAAAAATAGCTTATACTTCTCTTTTTTTCCTCCCCTCCCTCAAAATATTTCTGCAACAAAAATGGGGTGTATCAATACATTTTTTACGTGCGTTGCTAGCTTACAGGGTCTAACTTCTACTCCAATTAATTCTTTGAAATCTTAAAAGGAATGAATTCTGACCTGAAGAATCCCCAAGACTCCCAGCCAGCAGATAAAGCAGCAAGCCACCTATCCCTCTGGCTTACAGGATGATGTTTTCTCTGCCTAAGCACTCTAAGAAAGGGAAAAATAAAATGGCAGCTAAACGTACCCTTTTATTTAAATAGTAAAGACAAATGATTAAAAGTTATATAAACCCTATTTTATAAAATGAGGTAATTAGGTTAATTTTCTAAAAAAGGAGATAAAACCTTGCACCAAAGTTTGCAAAAAGTAACAATTTTGTGCTTATAAGAAGATTGCTATATGCATTGAAATACTGCACATAAGAACTACCACCTTCTAGCCAAGGAAGGAACATTAGGAAGTA
Organism: Nestor notabilis; assembly: GCF_000696875.1. Taxonomy (NCBI): domain Eukaryota; kingdom Metazoa; phylum Chordata; class Aves; order Psittaciformes; family Psittacidae; genus Nestor; species Nestor notabilis. Next base: position 50,791 of record NW_009943934.1, read on the forward strand.
ACCTGAGCTTTAAACACAGACTAATCAATAATTATTAAGATTTCAGACTCATCTGTCTAATGTACATAGTACTAGGCATTATCAAAAGGAAACCACAAAACAGACTGTGTCCGTTGTGGCAGCTCTCAAGTTCCTTAGTCACAACTTTCTACCTTTCTAAATCAAGACAGCCAGCGCAAAAACTTCATGTTAATAGCTATGGAAGACATTGTTTGGATGAAAACTACCAAAGTTACTGCTTCTTTGTGGCAACTGAGATCACAATACTTGTGTAACTCTGTTTGTGAAGGGGCTCTTAACTAACCTGGTCAGAAAAGACCTACTGCTTGAACATGCTGTTTCAGAAAGGGATCAAGGGACCGCAAGCTGTGGGAGCAGGCTTTGTTTCCAGCCTTGTACCAACCTGCTGCTAAAATCCAAGCAACTTCCCTAAGCTCCTCAATTTCCAAATGTCACACATCCAAACCAGGATGCACTGATGCTTTCCTGGGACATAAAGAACTGAGAATACTGTTTGCTATACAATAAATCTAAATACTAGAGAGGTAACTCTGAACATAAGTATGCCAATACATACTAAAAGCAAAACTAAAGATGCTCCTATGGATGTATCTTACCTCCTTACAACAAATCCAATGAGTCTCAAGATCCTTCAGTGACTTCTGCCTGTTTAGCTGTGCCATAGCCAACAGCCAGACTAGTTCAGAGCTACCTGGATATTGATGGGCAAAGGGCAAGACCCAAATGTTCTGTTTTGACCTTCCCCTTACTTAATACTATATGATTTAATGGCTTTAAACTTAAACAAATGGCTTTAAACTTAAACAGGGGAACTTTAGGTTAGATATGAGGAAGAAGTTCTTCACAGTGAGGGTGCTGAGGCACTGGAATGGGTTGCCCAAGGAAGTTGTGAATGCTCCAACCCTGGAGGTGTTCAAGGCCAGGCTGGGCAGAGCCTTGGGTGACAGAGTTTAATGTGTGGTGTCCCTGCTCATGGCAGGGAGGTTGGAACTAGATGATCTTAAGGTCCTTTCCAACCCTAACTGTTCTATGATTAGGAAATAATGCCTTGACACATTTACAGCTCTAATAAACTTATTTGAATATGAACAGTGCATTCAAAAGTTTTCAGGAAGGAATGACAGTATAAGTTTCATGCATTGTTTCCTTAAAAAGTAGGCCAATAAAAATCCAACTAAGCTCTCTGTAGCAGCTATCTATTATTTCTGTTAATGAAAATACTTCTACATTACAGCACAGACTGAATAAAGGTATCCAGCTCCTCCTGTTTGTTCCCCATGCTGCATGCATTAATGTAAAGGCACTTCAAAGGGCACCAAAATAGTCTAGAGCAGCAGGTCTTTAGACAGGCCAGTGACCTTAAAACATCACTTTGCTGGAAGTACAAACTGGAAAGTCCAGGAATCATCTAAGGCTCCGATAGAAACATCTTTGACCTTAATGTAAATGCACAAACAACTAAGGAAGACTCGTATCTACGCCATCATCCACATACCAACACGATGCCAAACATTTGTGCTTTGACTGCCACATGTTTATTTATCTGGTCAGTTTAGATGTCCCTTTTGCTTCTATTTCAAACAAGAATGAAGCGAATGCACAAATCAGCTGTAATAGGTTGTATGTGGCTATTACCTTCTTAAGCAGCTGGCATTGTGAAACTAGCTTTTCAAATGACAGCTAAAACCTCAAAATTTAATGACTGATACAACAGAATTCCTCCTCTGAGGAGGAAAAGAGATTGTATCTCATGCAAAAAATTGATTTTTGGAACTCCTTGTTGGCAGATACAATAAACTTATAGGAGTGTAAGAACAGACTGGATGAGTACTTGGAAGATGCAACAGAGGTTACAAGACAAACCACAATAGGCTTGGTTCTCCTCAGCTGAAAAGAGAGGCTGAGACCACTGAGTCAGTTTTGTGGTGAAAGTAAAACACCACAGATTACTGGCCTTTATGATGGAAAAGATAGGTCTGGAACAAGCCAAAGAGCGTTTGTGTTGGGACAAAACAAAAAGCACTATGGAAAAAAAGAGCTGTCCTGTTAAAAGTACTCAAGAACTGAACTGTACACATACTAGGTAAATGCTAATTAAAAATGCTCAGCTATTATCAGCACTATATTCAATTGCTTTACTAACAGCAAACCCATCATCCTCCCAAACTAACAACAAAAAACCCCAAACCCACTACCCCTGGTGTTGGTACAGGAAATGTTAGTGTAGAGAAATCACACTTTTCCTTCTTTTTAAAATGCCTTGCAATTGCTTTCAATATACCACTATACAACTGATGAACAAATTCAATCTCTGATATATTCAGTATCTGGCTCACTTCTGAGGACAACTTACACCAAATGGCAGACAGTAGCTCTGCAATATGAGAACCTACCTATCAGGAAACAGATTAGAACACCTCTTCAAATCCAAGAAGTCAAACTAACTGCAACTAGATCCTGCTCTGACAATAACTGTGAGTAACAGGATGTCTAACAAGAACTCAAAAGAAGCCGATTTATCAGTCTTAAGACCCTCTTACAGCAAATGAATGAAGTTCACAAACTTTAGGACACCGGCATCCAAACTTCTTCAATTTTCATGTCACCTCCCTCTGACAAATTGTGTCTTCTTATGCTTGCCTGAGAGGGGACACAGCATGCTGTGAATATCCTGACAGGGCTGTGGGTACTGGAATTCTGCAATATGACAACCCACAGCTCTGCAGACAATGACCTGCTTCTCTAGGGCAGAACAGCTGCACGATGCCCTCCTGAGTTTTACTGTCTTAGTGCACAGCTGTCAGCTAATGCAGCAGCAGGAGGCTGCTCACCCAGTGCTTCACCCACTGCAGCTGTGGCTGCTACTTCGGTGATGATACTAGAGACTTGCACAGGCATTACCATAGAGAAAGAAATGGAGAAGACTGGCCATGAAACCACCTTCTGATGATAACCTCAAATACACATCTCCAAGCATAAAATTTCTCATTACCCTATGGCAACAAGGAATAAGGAAGCTGACAGCCTCCAAAGCCCTATGGTTTGAGGTTACGTAAATATTTTTGCATTACTCTGAGATATATCACAACTATTATTTCCAGAACCTGTATCTATTTAATTCTTTCTTACACAGAGGCAGAAACGCCAAAGAACTTCAAATATCAGAGTTTGCAACAGTGCCATTTACAAAGTGATAGACAACGTTAGTATTTATCTGGGTTTTTCCAAAGGCAGCCAGGATCTGCCTGCCCTGTTTTCAAGTACAAACAGTAAAGACCAGAAATCAACTAATGCTCTGGTAGAAACATCTTTGACCCGTACAGCATTAGGATAACACTCTACTACATTAAGCACAGTGAATTAAGTAAGAGATGTCCATGTAAGTAAACTCTTCAAATTAAAATATTTTCCTAGAAAGTCCACCTTTTCTTTGGTGTTTGATTATCTCTTCCTTACACCCATTCCCTAATGATACGTTAAACACTTCCATTAATCTTCATAGAAATATGACACAAGAGGTACCTGGATTGTTGTCTTTCCCTTATAGTGTAAGACAGTTTCTTTTGCTAGCTTTAGACTTCAACTGTGTAATTAAAGTTCCCAACTGTGCCCCTCAGAATAGTGATCTGGAACGGATGTTAAATTTTTATCTTTCCCAGCTAAATTTTGTTTCTTTATCTTGCATATTTCCACAGCTTTTCATACCCAGGGAATGGAGAGGGAGATGAAAATCAGCATTATCAGCTATTTCTTGGTAGCAACAGTGAATTACAAGCAAAACCAAAAACCCACAACACAGTAAAACTGTGACGCAGAGACGACAGAGGAAGCCTGGCTGAGAAGATACTGTATGAAAGTTACCAGACATGAAGCAAATAAGCAGATGAATAAATTGCCAAAAGATCAAATCATGAATCTGGAGCAATAAACGCACAACAACCAATTAGAGCATCTGTACTTGTAGAATGGAGAAGAACAAGCCTTAATGCAGGCTCCCTGGAATAATTCATTTCAGCTACTCATAGACAAGGAGGAATCATCACATGTTCTTCCCTCTTTGCAAGACATTTTAAAATTAATAATTGATATGAGGAAGAAGCACTGATGTATGAGTCCCAGGACAATTGCTTTTAAAGCAGAAGCATATAGGTTTCTTTCCCTCAATCTATGAAGACATATAAATGCTAAAAACAACGACAAAACCAATACAAAATTTAATCCTTTTATTCTATCTGGAGGTTGTGGGGATGGTGGTTTGTAAATAGATACGCAATGTGCTTAAGCTCTATGGGTATATTTGCAAAAGAAAATATCAGTTAAAAATTACTATTTTTTGTAAACATCTGCCAATATGCCAGCATAGTTTGAGAAGCATTTTGAGTTTTTAGCATCATAGTGCTAGAACACAGTAACACTTAGGTTTTGCAAGAGGCAAACTATTCAAACCTTAAGCACCCAAAAGAGATCTGAAAGACCTGCAGACACTTTGGCACTGTAGATAGGAAAAAGTTCTTGAGAGAGGAGGAAAAGTGGCTTTGTCACAACAATAGTAAGAGGAAATAATGGCAGCAGCATGACACAGAACAGGAGACAAGGCAGGAAATGAGAGTACAAGAAGTGAGGACATGCATTTCTATCCTGTGAAAGGACAGAGAACTACTAAAAGGAGGCAGGACGGAACATTTAAGGCAGCAGCAAAGTTTGAGGTTTCCCCTGTCCCCTTCCCCACTTCCTTTTTTGCTTATTGCCTGAATTCAGACAATGAGACACAAAGGAATTATGGATGACGAATCACATTTGCACTTCAACACTTAAATCTACAGTAGAAGAAAGTAAGAATACTAATGCTTGCAAGCTATCATGCCCTGAAAGCAGAGGTACAGATGTACTTTACATAGCCTTTCCCCTCTTTCTCTCCCCAAATGTTGTCTCTGAGCTTACAAAAATTATAGGGTTTAAGACTGGCCCAAAGTTTACCTTCAGCTTCTTGGGTAAGAAATAACCCTGCAAGCCATTATATGGAACAGAATACTTTGTAAATACAAACACAAGACCTAGAAATCTAGTTTCAAATAGGCCAGTATTTCGCTGTCTTTTCCTGCATTATAAGAATCCACAGATCTGTAACTTAGTCTGAAAGATGCACTCGAAACAAGCATTTTGTCACCTCAGCAATTATTTGCTGGAAAGGTTTTTAAAGAGTCAACTATACATTTTAGGTTAGTTTTCTGCCACTGAAACAGAGCCAGAAGTTATTCTGCTAAGGAGCTGGAAATCCACTGGGTCCTGGAAAGCTCTGAACAGTCTGCTTGTCTGCAAGCCAAACATGCCGCAAAGCACTACAATGGGCAAAACAACTACATTTACACAGAATTGCTGTGTGGTTGCATATTGGACCCAGGGGAGACTACAGAATAGCTATACAATTCCAGAACAATGCCACATATGAAGATTGTTGCACTACTGCAGGACTACAGTGAATCAAAAATGCCTTTAAGGTTTACTGCAAGCAAAACACCTCAAGCACGTGTGAAGTAAAACCCTAAGAACTGGACAGAGTTACTTTTTTACTTAAGAAATGTAACATGCCATCTTAACTCAAAGGAACACACTCAGTATTATTAAATGATTTTAAAGCCTCTCCTTACTGCAATGTCTTAGAGTAGCAGTCAGATACGTTCATAAATCTTTCTAAAGTATAATAGTCTTTTTTTTTTTTCTTCCCCTGTTAAGTTTCAGGGAAACTTTTGGACTAAAAGCACCAAGTCACAAGTGTTATTGTTCCTTGCAGCCATCAGAACAGCCATGCAAGCCATTTTAAGGAGTCCTTTAACCTCAAATTTTTTCTACTAATAGTACCAGACACAAACGAGAATCAATTTCTGTAATACTACAGTAAAAATTCACTCACTATTTCTCTTTCTATTTTATCCAAATGAAAACTATTTGTTGTATGTTACCTGAACAGAGTTCAAATGCAGCCAAGACAGCTCCAGGAGAGCACACTTTGCAGTTAAAAATAGTAATCACTGCAGTAATAATTTCCACATAGTGCATCAAATTAGAACATAAGAAGGTATTATTTCCCTTGGCTCTTGGCACAAGGCTGCAAAGGTATAGCTCCAGTACCGTCCATGATGGAATGGTTTGCATTCCTGGTAAGGCAAACAATTCCACCTACCACATACATTGTGGGGTAGAAAAGACTACCATAATCAAAATGAGAGTATGTCTCAGAAATATATCTAAGCTTTCCTAGCCTCTAGAGACAAAAGAAAACCAGTCTGATACATGTGCCTCAGGTTTCCCCATCAGCTAAGAAAATACAGCCATTAGATTAGATACTATAGTAGATTTCAACTTCAGGAAGAACTAAGCCCAGAAAGTATGAAGACTACTCTGATGCAGAACAGTCCCTCCAAACAAATAAATCTATAACCAAACAGATATACATTTACTTTCCTACAATATAAATGGCTTTAGGAGTATTGAGGAAGAACTAACGTATGACAGAAAAACTGAATTTCCTTCTAAGACAGATCTACAATTTTTTAATGCCTATTTTCATCTCCATGCCACCTCTTTCCTTGCTGGAATGGAGTCAGATCTACAGATAATGTATTGGAATACAGACATCTTTCAGGTAAAAACAGGTAAGGTGCTATTCTTCATCACACAATATGCCTACAGATCTGTCTCAATGGTGTTTTTATTAGACCTTACCTTCAGGAAAACAACAGGATCACCCTAAAGGAGGGCAAGGTAGTAAAAACAATGTGAAAACTAAAGTGTTCTCTATTCACAGGACATTTAAACAGTATAAAGGCATTTTTGTCTTCCAGCAGAGTATCAGCATGGTTAATGTAGATATGACAAGAGGTATATATACACACAGGTAGGAGTTCCTCAGTCTTGAAACTGGCGATGCTCATAAAGCACTTTAATGATTTGACAGAAGAGTAACTGTTTAACCTGCTTTGGCAAAGTGTGGCATACAAATTTCTGAATCCAAGAAGAAATCCTGAGCCTCAGAGCAAACAAAAACTTGCCTGCTTAAAGATAGCAGCTATCAGAAAAGTGGGGAATGAAATCAAATGCTCTTTTAAAGAGCTGACTGATTCCTTATCTTGCAGCAAAGCTGACTCCTCAATTTTCCTCTCTATACCAGACCTATAATAGAATGCCACCAATATTATTCTGAAATATCTCTGTGGAATTAATTTATGGAATTAATAATTGTAAGAGGCATTTCATACTGGGATGTCTACATTTTTTAAACACCATTATCAGATGTTCAAGAAAAGACTCAATCCTCTTTCATTTGGATACCTTTCTATGTTCACATTAAGGCAGAAGAATTCAACTTCATGCTGCTCTTAAGACAAGAAACCACAGCTCTTGCACCAAATGGAAGCGTTTTGTTTTGTGACTTATTTTCAGCAATCATAAGAACTTGATTATTTTGCTATGTAAGTAATCTGATTATTTTGTTAAGTAATCCAAATCTATTGATCCGGACCTGTGTTTTGTAACTGGCAGGATCCCATCCGTTTGAAAACTAGGTCTAATCACAGATTAGTCTGTCTCAAAAGATGCAAACTCTTCAGACAAAAACATAAACATAATGACCAGTATTCTCTTTTCTATCTTCTGTGTGGTCCTACTGGAGCAGCAAAGGAGCAGAAAAAGCAAAGTACCTATCACCAGTCACTCAGGAAAGAAGTTGAGTGTTTTGCAACACCCTCAATGCCTGGAGACCAACGCCCTCAAACCGGTACTTGCAAACACAGAGGTCAATCACCAGTTCTCTGAAAACCCATTGAAAATGAAGGCGTTCCTGAATTTCTTAATCTAACTCTAGCACTTTCTACCCTGATGAGTAACATATGGAGAGACGGGAGATCCTGCACTTTAAGGACAAATTTGATTTACTTTCTGACATAGACACAACTATGTCCTTTCCAATGTACTTATGAAAAATGCAGTGAATGTCTGACCACAGTAGAAAACAAGTGTTTTCACAACACAGTAACAAACTCAACTCTCCCTGGTTGTGTACAGGTTGAAGCACACCTTAAATATTTCTGCCGTAGCAGAGGTGATTCATCAGACAAGCAACAATCACTCCACTTTGAGCATGGTAGTGTTACTTAACACAGCCGTTACAGGTCATTTGTCCTTAGAAATGAACGCAAACTCTTGAGGAGCACAGCTAGTCTGATCTATTCTTTTGGTATTCTCTGACCACACACTAAATCATTCCAACTTGCTAAACCACAGAAATAACAATTTAATCACAAAAGAGCTTTTTATTTGGTTGTCAAGCTGATTTTGTCTACCATGCAAACTACCGCGACAAGCGGCATAAGCAAAGGACACAGGACTACTCAGTTAGTTGGAAACCAACTAATAAGAGTAAGGGGGACTTGCCTCATCTGTCTTACGAAACTAACCCTTCCTGGACTTCAGTCATTAAGAAAATTACACCATAAGACCCCTGCAATTGGCTCCAAGGATTCTTACACCAGACTGTGTTCATAATCAAATCTATCCCAGCCCAAAGGAGTTGTTACACTAACACACACTTTTAGCGTTTCATGTATTAGAGAGTACTTCAGATTTGTTCTGGTCAAGAAATGGCTAAGATGACACACATTTCTACTTTGTAGTTAGTTACGTTTCTAGAACTATTAAATTAGAGATGGAGCTAAAGCAGCCTATTGACTTGGCACTTGCAGTCTTAGGTTGCTAACACTCCCAACCTCCTTCAGCAGTACAAAGGCAGGAAAGCGTGAAGTTTCAGGTTCAGGGAGCACTGCTCACTGCAGTGGAAAATGACTGCTTTCATCACTGAAAGTAAAAACAGCTTCTCAAAACCTTTGAAGTGAAGCTCCAGTACATAACTGAGGGATACAAACTCTTCGTACCTGCAGCTATGCGCTTCCCTCTAGCCGTTCCAGTCTTCAGTCTAAAAAATGCAAGGAAAAAAACAGGAATTGAGTACTCTGGAGGTATAATTAGATAATAACAACCATTACAGCATGAACTCCATCTTGTAAAATGCTGAAGCCTGTGAAAGTAAAGCATATTTCTAATAGGAGAAGTTATCACAAGGTAGTAACAACCTTTATTAGACTCAAAAACGAAGTTGTACATTTCAAAAATACAGAGAATATATGTAAGGGCACAAAATAAAGAACTACAAACACGACATGGCTGAAAACAGAAGCTTTGTAGCTTCCTAATAACATTGAATGGACTTACTCTACCTGTCTGGCTTTTTGGTTGTCATGACAGAAGAAGTTACCAACAGCAGCCCCCACAATCCTAAACTCCTGCATTACATTCTTCTGACAGCAGCATCACTAACAGATGACAACCTGTCGACAGGTACTCTTATGTAAGACGAAAACTTATAAGAAAGCTCTGAATTGGGCAACACAAAGAACTAACACCACAAGGAGAAAGGTGTTATTTCTACATCTTAAGCAAATCACTAACCAGGAACCACAGAGATTTTCTGTACAAGCATCTTTTAAGTAGGTGAGACTACTCTGTGATTCAGACTTTTTTTTGCAGATTCAAACCACCCCACAACACAAACTAGCATATACTTAAATGTAAACTTTGGATTTTGAGTTATTTTTTAAAGAATTTCTTCTCTGCTTCCTCCTAGGTTAGTCTGCAAAACTGGACTCATGGTAGTTTAGAAGTATTTTATAGAAAATCCAAATCTGTTCACTTATCTATAGGTGTCCAACAAAAAACTGCATCTGTCTGCAAGGGAAGTTATACAAGGCTATTCAAGTTCCCACATCTTCATTGCTTTGCAGGCCCCTTCATAACCTCTGTTCTACACTCTTTGAGAAGTGTGGATAAGTGATCCATAGCCTCATCTATCTTGTCCTGCAACAAACTTGGATCTTTATCACATGTACTAATGCCCTCTTTTCCAAAAGGAGATATCTTAGAGAAATCTTCATTGCTATTTTGTAGTAATTTTCAATTGTTCTAATTTCTTCCCCAGCTGTTCAGTTGAAGTTCAGGTTAGACATGAGGAAGAAGTTC
>NW_009943935.1:0-38078 GCF_000696875.1 Nestor notabilis
TAAATATATATATATCCATTCTGTATTTTACGTGAAGCAGAGTTATCTTCTGTAGGGTTTTTGTGTATTCACAAGGTGATATTTGTATTGTAAAACAACAATGGTGAAGGAAAATAAAGAGGCTTTTGAAAAATGTAGTTTCCTTTATCTTTTTAATATTAAGTTTAAATTTAAAGCTGGGTTTATTCTTCCAAACCTTGCCTTTAATTTTATGTGTTATTGCACTGTAGGCCATCAAATTTGGACTGTATGGAAACTGCATTGGTTTTGAATTGCTGTTCGCGTTTGGCAAAACAGTGCCTTATCTGAAATAAATGCTATGCAATAGATTCTGATCGTGTGGGAGCCAGGAGCAGATGGGAGAAGCCTTCCTGGGAGCCATCACCAGGGCTTGAAAAATCTACTCTGAAACTGCTGGGATGGAGCATATTGCAGGGTAAACATCCATGACTGCAGGATCTACCAGTCCTGTCACTTACATAACAGAAAGGAAAAAAAGAAGTGGAAGTGTCAGGTTTTTTTTGGTTTTGTTTTGGTTTTTGAGGGGGGAGGGATTTATCTCCACTTCTTTACCCTGTTCCTCAGCCTTGGCCAAAAACTTCCTAGGAGAATTCATGGGGTGTTACTTCTGCCGCCTTGTCTCACTGTTGCTTGGGATGCTAAACAAGACTAACCTATTTCCTGCCAGTTTTCTTTCTCCCTGGGAGGGAGAAGATTTCTTCATGGCCCATGCTTCTTGGCAAAACCCTTTGCAACAGTATTTGCAGAGCTGTCTGCAAATTCTAGGGATCAGCTCTGCCCTCTTTACCTTCAGTTGATGGTATTATCTTGGCAACTATATGGTTGAAAGTAGATTTAAAAAAAAAAAAAAAAAAAGCAAACCCACCCCAAGAGAGAATTCACGCTCCCAGAAGTAAATGAACTAGTAGATTTTTCAAGACCTGGCATCACGCACATCAAAACCATTGACATAAGTAAATGTATGGATATATGCACATGACATTAAATGGAATCTGCTGAATTCTGCATTGTAGTGTCTGACTTTACTGCATGACTTTTTTGCTAAACATGGTTTCATGTTTTTTCACAGCAGAGCTGTGCTTTGGTAAAGCATGCTATCTTGAGAAATAGCTGGGCAAGCAGGGACACGGAGCTCAGCAGTGTGGCATTGCTCTGGGTGCTGCCTGGTGTGGAGGAGGTGACCAAAAGAATAGATAAGGGGCAAAATTGTTGCGCATCAGTGTTAACTGCAGACTGTGGTGCTTGTGCTGCCTTGTTTTCCTACCCTGTATCTGCTCTCCAGCACCAGCTTTTTAAGATGGATAATGGCTTGTGTTGGCACCAGTGCTGCAGGGATCAGTGCGTGGAGTGCAACTATTCATTGTTTAGCACGGTGCTAATGATTGGGGATCCCAAATTTCCCACCGTTGAGCACTTCAGCGGCATTTCCCGCAAGCCACTCAGGTGTGGTACGTGTACAGTGATTCTTCAGCCTTCGCTTTCTGGAGAAGCATAGCCATGGGTGATGGTGGTCTTGGAGGCTTTGAATGCCCATGCTTGCCTTTGAACTTTGTGTTTCTGGGGTGAGATCATTGGGCAACTTCCAGGAGTAATCCTGTTCCCAATTAGAGGCTGAACCACCATGTACATCATTCGCTGGCACTGGTGCATGGGTGCATTGCGTCCATTTGCCTTGGTAAGTGAAGCTTGTGCTGCTTGGGCACACATGGACCTTTACTACTGATCCCCATCAGAGAAGTGAGCACAGCAAATTTGGGCCAGTCAGTAAAAGAGCTGAAATCTGTTGGTGTGCTGCCTTGATTGAAGCAAACAGCTAATGGCTTTTCCCACACTGTGCCGTAAAACAACCTTCTCTTGACTTGTAATTGAACAATGAATTGTTTAGTTTGAGGTCATTTGTAGGAGGATAGAAAGGAGCCTGTTTTGTGTGTGGAGGGGTAAACCTTAACATGTTGTCCTGTGCAGGTTCCAGGAGGTTGAAGTTTGAAAGAGGGACCTCTGCCAGGAAATCATGGAAAATGACAGCTTAAGGTAGAGAAGGACCTGGCAACTGTCATGAGTCCTGGACAAACAGAAACCAAGACCTTTGCAAGGAGGGTGGACTTTGATGTTGCTGAGATCCATCTCAATTTAGCTCTTAGTCCTTCCAGGTGAAGAGAGTTTTAAGACCCTTAATCTACAAGGGTGGGAGGTTTTTGAGGAGCACAAGCCAAGTGAGGGTAATGATCCCTTTGCTTTTCTGGACTCTGAGTAATTAATCCCTATCAACCTCCCCCCTCCTGCTTTTATTCAGGGACAGCTCCATGCCCATTGGCTTATCCTGCTTCTGATGCTGGGGTATCAGACTGCTCCTCAAAGTCAAGCCACCACAGGTTCCTGTTTTGGCAACTTTCCCTATCAAATTCAGCAGATACTGGAAGCAAGCGTTTGCTGAACGATTTATGGCCTTTTTTTGACCATTTGATAAGGACTCCTTCCACAACCAGGTGCCCAAAATAGAGATGAACCCTTTGTGTCATGCAGCATAGCGTTCCTGTGCATCTCCTCTGTAACCTGGCAGGAATACACATTTTCCTTGTGGAAAATGAACATAAATTTTCCAGCACTGGCCCATCTTAATGTAATTTATGCTACTCGTTATTTATATTTGCTGTAGGCTTGGCAGGGAGTGCTGGTGAGCATCAGGATTGGGGCATGGTGCTCTGCATGTCCCTCGTGCAGCCTTGTTTAACTAATAAGCACACTGCTACCAAGGTTTGGGAGGAGGTAGGAATCCCCCAGCTTGACTGCAGGTGGTTTTCAGCAGCAGTGTCTCAGCCTTGCTGGTTACTCTTGCTAGCAGAAGGTTGGCATGTAGGCATAGGTGGATATAGAGCAGCCCACCTTGTTCATTTTATGCCTGATTTTTGCCCAGAAAAAGCCAACGGGAGTTGTCTTGGGAAGGATCTGCCCAATTCTGCATTGCTGTTTTTCAGGCTCTGGGCCCTGGGAGTGAGAAGGTTCTCTGTGTCTTGTGCCAGAGCTCTTCCTCTGAGCATGCTTTTCCCATGCTCTTCCACATCCCAGGTAAGGGCTGTGCCCATGGGGCTGATGCTGTATGTGTTTGAGCAAAACATACACCCAGGGCCTGGGAATGACTCTGATAAATGTGGTTTTGGATGTGAATAAAGATAATGTCACCAAAGCATTTGTTTTCCAACAAATGCTTCTAAATGTGTCCTGCTGCCATGTGATCTTGTTGCAGGTTGGTGAAGATGGAAAGAGGGCTTTGGCCAGGAAACGGTGGTCTGAAGCCGAAGTTGGCCACTGTAGACATATCTCTTATGCTTCTGAGCACTGAAAGTGCTGCCAGTTTAAACTTAGAAATCTCTTAAGCAATTTTGCTCTCAAAAGACCTCTGTCAAAACAAGGATGTTTCTCTTGAACACCCCTCCCAGGTGATGAGGATGATCCTCCAGGTATGACCATGGGGTCCAGCTGCTTTGGAGTTGGTCCCATCCCCTTTAACATGATGGGGACAACTTGCTGCAAGAGCTTTCCCGCAGGGTACCTTCACCCCCTGGAAGGGTCCAAGCAATTCATCCAAGTCTGCTTTTGTCCATGTAATGCTTTAATGCATCTCCCTCACCAGGCTTTGCAAAGCAGCTGCAGCAACAAAAGGTCTCTCCACTGGACCCGTTTATGATGCACTCGGTGACTTTGGCCAGCATACTCCCTGACTAATAATTGCTTCTGCTCAGGCTTCTCCACTGGTTGCCTGCAGCTGCAGCACACACCGATCACAGCATAGAATTTCATAACTGCTGATTTTCATTTTCCCTGGGAGAAATATATGCTGACAGACAAGTTATTTGAGCAACCCTTTGGGGTTTCTTGGTTCATTTCAGTCTCTTGCAGGCAGAGCAGGTTGGGTGCTACGAGTCTGAGCTGCAAGTCTGAGTGCAAAGCAAGGATCTGCATTTGCAGTGCTGGCTGAGGCAGCCCTCTGCCGGGTGAGTGAGCCCTGGCTCCCCCAACAAGGTGATCTTTTTTTTTTTCCCCCACTTAATATTTTACAGTCTTAAAGAGAGCACAGTAGGCAAAGAGCTCAGGACATTACCTGTTTCTCTGCACTGCTGTCTACCCCTTGGCTAGAACATGCAGGTCTCTACCTTCCAGCAGTGAAAGATACTCTGGTTCATTATTTTTTAGCCCTTCAGTGTACTTCCATGCTTTGGCTGCATTTTGACGGAGGGACTGAGACATACCTTCCCATCACATCTGGCAGCCAGGTTACTGTTTGTTAAATCCACAACTACCTTTTTGGCAGAGACTCTGATACTTGCTCCAGTGCCCTCCTTGTTGTTTGGTTTGTGCTGCTGTTCAGGGAAATGAAAAGGTGGCACTTTTCCACATCTGTCCATTTCTACCCCATGTTCTTACCATGGGAGGAATGACTTGCCCGTGATTTGTCACATGGCCTCTTCATGAGATCATTCTGCATTTTAGCCTGTGGGAAACCTCAGCCAGGCTAGGGGAGCAGTAAGGGAGATACTTCAGTTTTGAAAGCAGTAATGTTATGTATGAGACAAGGAATGTGTGTTTGGCCCTTTGCTGCTGCTTCAAATGATTGATGGCAAAATATTTTCCATTTGTGGTGAGCTTTAACACATTGGATTTAATCTGTTAATAGATTTAAGGTATATGATCTGGGGAATTTTTGGGTGTTCCCATGTCTAAACGTCGATCAAGTATGAGACAGCAGCAAAACATCACCAGGGGTGGGTTATGAGGAGGAGTAGAAGGTCCTTACTCATACCACATCCCAGACAACATTTTAGTAATGTTTGGTAGATACCTGTTTCGGGTCAGCTATCACTGAGTGATCTGCACATGACTTGAGTTCAGAAACTGTAATTGTTCGAATTTTACTACCTTTGCAAAAGCCTTTCTCCCCATTCAACCTACCCTTCCGAAACTTCCCATGCATGCTCCCAGACATGTTGTCCAGCAGAAAAGTCACCGTTTACCAGCACAAATAGGTCTGATTCTGCTATCAGGAGCAGCTTTCAGCCATGCCATGGGCCCGTGGTGTTTCTACAGCATGGGGTGTTGTCTCCCAGTAATCTGCAAGTACCCACATCCCACAGAGCTGTTGGTGTCTTTCCTGGAAAATATATTCACTCCCCGAAACCAACTGTTTAGCACATGTGCAAGGACAGGTGCTTGAGGACCTCAAGGGATGGCAGAGAGCCCAGTGCTGGGTCTGCAGTGTGTTTTTGTTGTGCAGCTCTTTATGGGCCTGATCGTCCAGTTTTCTTTCCCTTTGGCATCACTTCTGTACTCCTCTTGCTTCCCCATAGAAGTTTTATGTTCTACCTGTACCCACAGAAAGGGGTTCTGAGCCTCAGTGGTGTGTTTAGAACTGGCTTTAGCCATGTTTCCTTGTGTCACTCAAGGCCAAGCTCAGACAGCTTCTGTGAGCAGGCAAAAGGCATGTCCATGCCTGAAGCTCCTGTTGAACCCAATGAGATGAGCTCTCCCGGTGTTGGGGTGGCAGACTTTACCAGAAGAACTAGAGGTTTCATGAAGCCATTGAAGGCAGCTGCACTAATACCCACAATACAAATACTTGAGGAGCTCAGATCTTGGTGAAACACCTCAATAGCTGCATTAGCCACTGGGGGCAGAAGATGTTCCAGAAGGAAACCACTGACCCAGGTGTTGAGCAACCAACTAGAGAGCTTGAGAGAGAATCCTTTACTATTGTTTGGTGCTTCTGGGTCAGTCTACGTGCCAGCCTGGTCATGGGGTTGTATTCAAGCATGGCCATCATGTTCATGTCGTGCTCATGACTTCAGCCCTTCAGTCAATGGAGATACCTGCTGCTGCTTGGAGCAGGTGTGTGTGTTTTGACCAGGAAAATTGGGGAAGAATATCCATGAAATGCTGCCTTATCACCCCCTGTTGTGTCCTTGCCAAAGCCTGAGCAGCTTTTTGCTGACAGCTCTGTGCAGAAATGTTATCTTCTGCCATCAGTATCCTCCTGCGTCCACGTAAAAAGGACTTTGGCCATTCTTTATAAAATAAACAACATTATCTATGAGGCCACATAATTGCTCTCCCCTCCTCGCATCCAGGATCACAGCTCTGCTGAATGTCTTGGGTCTGTACAAGCAACATGCCCATGTTGAGATGATTGTGGTTCCAGTTTTCTGCTTAGGAAGCAAATATTTAGCAAATAGGCTTGAATCAAGGTTTCTGTCCTCCAAATGATGAGGCCTGCTGCATGTCTGACCCTGCTGGAGAATTGCTCGCTGTTATGGGGTATCTGCGGTGGCTTCCCAGGGCAAAAAAAGATTTGCACCTCAGAAAAACACAGGGTCTGTGCAGTGGCGACAGATACCTGCCAGAATTCTGGTTCTGTAGATGGTGGCACAAGATGTCCCAGTGTAATGAAGAAAAGCTTGGCAAAGCAGTGCTCTTTCTTTTTTCTTTTTCTTGTACTCGCCAGCAGAGTCAAACAAAGCTTCATCCAGACTATGCAGCAGATCTGTCCTCTTCCCAGCTCTGTGTATGAAGTGAGTGACACCAGCAGGTGGGTCTCTTCTGGACTCCTTTTTTAATGAGTTTAACAGAAAGGCAGTAGAATTGGTGTGAATCTCCAGGAGGGCCTTTTGAAGATGTTCATAAACCCCACACCTCATCCAGCAGATCGAGTTGTACAAGGCAGTGGGTGCTTCACCCTGAACATGGGGCTGCACTTACAGGTAGGAAATGAAGTTTCTGTTACAATGCAAATGAATGTGAGTTTTTGCTTTGGGCCATTGTGAGATGTTTTTTGTCTGTCAACCAAAATTCACTTGGGTGTGGGAAAATGGGATGGTTGGGTTGCTGTCCCAGTGATGACGAGCCATGTCAGGAAAGCAGAGATCCTTTAGAGGAAGGCATTGTTCTCCTCCCGTGGCAAAGGCAGCCGTTCCTTTAATCCTCACTGCTTAAACCATTACTTCTATTTACTATTTTAAGCAGATGAAGTATTTTCTGCTTGTTTGGCTTAGGTAGGGCATGGCAAACACAGCTCTATTCCTGGTGGGGACAAATTGCCTCCAGTTATGACTGCATCCTGCATTCTCAGCTGGTCCCTGGAAACCTCATGCACCTCTGTGGGTTATCCAAAAATGCTTGTTGCAAGAAGCATTGCAGCTTTGGTTGAATGTCTACCATGTGCCAAATTCAGGTGAAGCCACTCTCAGCCTCCATTTGGAAGGAGCTCATACAAGAGCAAGTATTAAAGCTGGAACAAACTGTGATGTAAGACCACATGAAGGACCTTGAAAATGAGAGGGCAGGGCAAGAAAAACAGCCAGACTTTAGGCGATTTCCCTTGAGTGGGGTGGGCAACAGTGAAGCACCACTTATGGAGTGTTACACCCTTCCCCTTCAGTCTGTGAGAAAAGCAGTGCTATAAATTCAGGGTTAAAATGATGATTGAGAGAAAAGGAAGGAAAGCGAAGGGACGGAACAGATGAATAAGTACTCCGGTTATTTACTTCTGAGACATACTTAAATTTTCTATGGAAAGAGCACCTGGAAGACCCAGGGCATGTGGGAAGTCCTTAGTGTCCCACATTTACCTTCCCTCTTTCTCTCTTTGGTAATTTTCTCTATCGTCTTTCCTGCACACTGACATTGGAAGACCAAGATGGAGGAATCCAGTTTCAGAAGGTTTGCCAAGAAGGTTGTAGTCTCCTGTGCATTTATATGGGAAAAACTTAGTTTTATGTGGTCTCAGCTTTGATGGCTTTGGCCAGGAAATGATGGTTTTATGCAGGCTGGCTTTGAACTGAAATGTGGATGCTGGAGGAAAAGGTCAGTTCTCTGAAATGGTCTGGAGGGGTGAGAAACCAAAAAATAAGGAGCAGAAGGGGAAGCAAATGCTTCATTGGTTTACATTTTTAAAGAAAATTTACTTTGTTTTCTTCTTTTTTCCCTAGATGTTCACATATAGATGTGGTTTGTATTCTCTTTCTTGATTATTTGGAAGCGCAACCTTTGCTGTATAAGGAGATGTACGTTTGCAAATCTATGTTTATTGGGTTTCCTCCTCTCAGCTCTGCCCTACCGTGTCAGTGGATCCATTACTCATGAGTGGCTTTAGAAGTTTTTGGGTTTTTTAATTAAGCAATACATTAACAAAATATTTTATCTTTCTGAATTTCCGAATGTATGAAATGTTTTTAAAACAGGAAAAATAACATCATTTTATCCTTTGAAATCTCTTTACATGGTTTACCTACAAAGTTGTTCTAAACCCACGTTTTTTAATCCCACTGAGAGGATCCACAATCTCTTGAATGCTCCTTGTCAAATATTTTCAAGTAATGAAAACCTGGTACCTGGTGTCATATGAGAAATCAAGAGCACCCATCAGGAAGGTCAAGACCAGCTGAGTGTTTGCATGAGGTAGTTGGGTGGTAGCATCAAACCAAGTAGGTCTGCAAGGGCTTTGCTGGCTTGTCCCATAGTTCTCTGCAGCATTTGCTGTGTTGAGAATGAAAATCCTGTGCTGTTTGCAGCTACTGGATGTATCTGGGAAGGGTACAAATTGCTGTTGTGTGATAACAGTGATGGGTAGAAGCCATTGTTTTAGTAGGATAAATATTATAAATAAAACACAACATTCTTTAGTCTCATTTAGCACAAAATGAGAAGGGGAAGAAGTTGGAAGACTCTTGGTCTTGGGAAAGATAATGATCTGTGGGAAACCTTTTCATCTTATGAGAATAATATCTTTGAGCTATATCTTTCCTATATATATATATGAGAATTTTATCTTATGACATGTTATGATGTGATACCAGTCCGGACTGATGTGTAGTCCCTGGCTATCCAGACAGTGCTGGAAAATTACCTCACAAAGGAGATTTCCTGAGCCTGCGTGCATTTGACATGTGCCCACTTTCAAAACCCACATTTTCTCCCACCCACAACATGGAACATCAGCAATGTCCTGACCTCTCCAGCCACGACTACTGTTGCTTCCTGGGCTCAGGTTTCCTTCCAGCCTGCATCTGCAGAGTTACTAATCTCAACAATCAGTGGCTAATGAGTAGGTCCATGAGCATCCTGCCCCTGACAGGACAGCTTTTGCACAGGGGTTTTATTTTTCAGGCTAGGTGCTCCAGCGCGGCTGCTTTGGGGGTAAGCATCGTGTCTCCAGTGGGACCACAGTCCTCCCCTGTGGTTGTGCTGAAAACCTGTCTGAGGAGGTGGACATGAGGGTGCAAATGCCAGTAGGGATTATTCCTCCTGAGAAGTGCTGGAAGCAATTCCAGGACTTCTATTTTCAGCCAATTTATTGTTTCTCCCTAGGTTGACAGTGGCTCTGTGGTGCTCCAGCGTACCTGCTGCACTGCCATGTCATGATGTCTGTGTACTCAATAAACACTCTCTTGGACACCATCTTGGTAATTCACCTTCTCTGGAGACACTGAATTGCATTTCCAGAGGCAGGAAGGAGTTCAGGGGGATTTACCAAGTCCTTAGTGCTTCAGCTGAAGTCTTTGCAGTCCAGAAAGTCCTTTTTCTGTACCAAAAATCTTGCTGCTTCTGCAATCCTGAGCCAGGACAGATGGACATGGTCATGCCACTCAGGGGAGATGGGGAGCTGTGGGTCCCCATAACCTCACTGACCAGCCTTTTTAAAAGGAAAAATGTTTAAGATACTCCCCAAAACTTGTTTTGAGCTGCTATCAAGCTCCAACCCCAGCAACATCTAGGTTGTTCTTTTTTGGAGTTACAGAGTCATGGTGAGGTCTCCTCCTCAGTCGTTGGCGTTTGATGGGGTGAAACTGGCAGGACACACTGCCAACTCCTTAAAATTCAATTTCTTAAGTTTTCATGATGATCTAGCAAATACAGCACCTTCAGGAAGAGGCCTTGCTTTTCCTGCCAATGCACAACCTATTCCTGGCTTGTTTCTATCCCAGGACCTCTCCCCTGACAGCAGAGTAATTGACTGCTCATGGCTTTGTCAAATGATGCTCTTCAGTTACCTCCAGGGGCAACTCAGAATTTAGGGATACCTTGCAACCTGAAGTGGGGTATTCCCAGCAGCACAGCGGTGGCCAGTGATACCTGTCAACCTGCAGGTTGTTTCTCCACCAGTGGCAAGGGCAAGCACATTCCTCCAGTGTTGCAGTGAGGAGATAACAGTAAATCTTGCTTCTCCCCACCAGCCGGTCCAAAAATCACGGAGTTGAAAGACGCTACTGAATGTGACCTTGAAGTGATGACTCAGACTGCATGTGCTTGGAACTAGCTGGAATATTAACCCTTGGATTAGGGTCATGAAAGAAACAGTGATGAAAGACGGAAACTGAACCTGCTGAGATGTTTGCCTGTTGGAAGCTGAGTGAGAGGGAAAATGTTAGAGGTGGTTCCAGCCTTAAATCCCACTAAAATATATATTTGGTGAGGGAAGCAAAGAGGTATTGCTAGTGGGGGCTTTCATCCTCCCTGCCAGCAAGGGCAAGCAGTTTCTCTCTGAGGAAATATGATGGGTCCTGTCCTGTTTGGGAAGAGCAAACTGTCAAAACCCTTCAGATAAAGAATACTTCAGCAGCTGGTGATTTTTTCTGTTTTCCTGTGCAACCCAAAGGAAAACAGATAGAAAAAGATGCTTTTTAATAAATAAACCTTTTAACAAATAAAAATACATTCTAAGAAGTATTTTGCACTTTAAAATACAATCCTGTGCTGAAGTTCTTCCTCTAGTAGAGTTTGGCAACCCTGGGGACTAATCTTCCATGAGGATTAGGACTCATGGCCCGAAGGGAAGTAGCAGCTATCCCACAGGCTGATCAAGCTGTACCAGAACTGATCAGCGCAATCCCGGAAAAGTTATTTTAGAGAGGTAGGTGCTGTTCATAACTTAAACACCCTGGGAAAAAAAACCCTATCATCCCCTTGTGCAGTATAAATTATTGATTGGTTTCTTCTTATCTTGTGCAGTGCTTGACTCACAGGGCTATAACAGCAGTAATTTTCAAGCTGCACTTTTCAGCTTGAAACAGGTCTCGAGCTGGGAGGCGTTCCTCTAGACGGTGGGACGCAAGAGGGATCTCAGGTAAGTTTGCATGAGATTTAGCTCAGATTTCATAGGACTCATGTTTGCTTCTGTTAGTATTCCTTCGGCATTTTAATCAGTTGGGAAAAGAAAACTGTAATAGTGTATTAAGGCTGTGTTTAAGATCGGTGCTGTCATACTGGTTTTCTGGACAGGTTGCTGTGCTTTGCAGCTGCCAATGCCACACTTCAAGAGTAAAAAGGGGAGGAAGGAAACCTGTAATGTTAGATTTGTTGCCACTAGAATATTTGCTTGGTGAAATTCAGCAATGACCATGACTGTTGTAGGTTACCATGGCAAAAGCAGCTGATAAGGAAGGTCACCTATAGCAAGCCTGAGTGACCACTCAGCTCTCTCGTGGTGTTTCATGTTGCAGCCTTTCCAAGCCCATAAATGCTTATTTCAGCAGTTATTTTCTGCAGGTTTGCTGTTTCCAGGGTGTATCACCCTCAGAGTGTTCTGCAGGCATGAGCTTTAGCAAGTTGCATGCCAGACTCACCATAAGGCAAATGTTACCTCCAAGAAAATTAGAGGCTTTGCCTCACTCTTCCCTTTCTAATTACATGTCCATCCTCCCCTGTCTACATTCCCATGACAGCTGGGTTCCGGCAGGGCCAATGCTACAGCTGCAGCAGACCTCTTGGGGTCATTTCCAAGTGAGTCAGGGGTAGCCCCAGGGATGGAGACCCCTGACCTGCTCTAAACAAGAGAACCAGTCCTTTGGGGCCGATATGCGGTTCAGTCACAGGCAGAGAGATGGGATTTGCAGTAAGTTTTATCTACTAAAACCTACATCTAAGTACAAGTGTAAATGTCCAAAGCTATTTTAAAGGCTTATTTCTACCTTATACAGATGCTTATAGTAAGGGCAAAAGACATTCTTTGCTACAAGTGCCACTTCCCACCAGGCAAGACTGAAGCCCTTGATGTGAATCTTGGATGCCAGAGCAGGGAAATCAGAGGGCACCAGAGCTTTTGTCAGAAAGGGAAATAGCATATTTTACCACAGCCATGTTTTGAATAATGTTTCTTGTTAATCTTTAACTCAAAATACCTCAGTTCAAGGAGGAAGAACAGTATTCAAAAAGTAAACCCAAAGAGCAATCTCCATATGGTGAAGAAAGCTGGCATGTATATGTGTATATATATATAGGGTCTTATAGGGTCTTACTTTGGAAAGCTGTCACAACTACTGCTTTTTCTAAGGCAGGAGAGAACTGCACTTGGACATGCAATGGGGTGTACTTTTTTCATGCTGAGTTTCCTAAATTGACCTTTATTACGGTGACAATATTTTTTTCTGATGTGCTCTGAGCACTCAAGCAGCAGAAAACCTGTGAGGCTTCAGGCCACAGCATGTCCCTTGGCCAGTGAATGTGGGATCTGGTGGAAGACTGTGGGGTTTATTTAAAAGACTTCTTCAAAAGAGTGAGTGAAGTGTCCTGGGAGATGTAGGATCAGTAATTCAGCTGCTCACCCTTTTCTATTTGGCCCCGTGACAGGGAGTAATCACTGCTCACAAGAGAGATATTTTTGCAGTCTTAAGCAGATTGAAAAGTAGATCTCTGCTTCCCACCCTTATCACTGCTGCTGCCTGCTATGACACTGGGATGGGGGACACAAGCCATCACCAGCTCTCTGAGCATGCAATGTAGCTGCTTTGAGTGGGAAGTGCTCAACATCTGGGCTCTCCTGTCTGCCTTCCCCACGAACTCCTTTCTGCTTCCACAGTGCCCCCGCCATGTGTTGGAAGAGGTGCAGGTGCTGCTTCTCCCGCCTGGAGGCGATCCTCATCGTTTGCCTGGTGTTGATGATAGCAGTGACCGTGGTGCTTCTCATCCTACACTTTCTCGCCAAAGAGAACAACGGCAAGTTCAGATATTTCAGTTCTGCCATCGCACCCAGCTCAAGTGTGTGTCCAATGCAGTAATTTAAATTAAAGAGGTACAGGTAGAAGGTCACTGAGCCACTGTCAAGCCTTAATAATCTTCTCTGTGCATGGTCTTCTCACACACCTACAGCACAGTGCTGTTGCTGTCCTCTGTGGCAAGAGCATTGTGGTGAAACCCAATGCGAGTATCTCTCAGGGTGTAGATGTGCAACCTCAGGATTGGTGGGTGAGGCTGGCTTCAGGGATTCAGAAAACCTCTGTTCCCTCTCTTTGCCTGGTCAGGGGTCCCGGGAGCCCCTCACTCCTGACGCTGCACCAAAGGGCTTCACAGCTGTTGCAATCCCATCGTAGCCCATTTACACCTCCAATGCCATCACCAGGCATGGGGGGGTGGGTGTCAGGAACTGCCTGAAGGTAACTCCCAATTCACTTCTAATGCACCCCATGCTTGTCCTCTGGAGAGAAAAAATCTCATGGGAAAGAAAAGATTTAAAAACTTTAGGTGTTTCCATAGGAGAGGAACCCTTTCCCAGAGCCAGGGTTCTCCCCTGCCTTGGATGGGACATCACCTAACGTGTCAGCAATGGGACCTTCCAATTTCTAGATTTTTGTCTCAAATTGGATGTAGTTCACGCTTTCCTTATGCTTTTAGGTTGTAGCACATAAGAGTTTAGCAGAAGCAATTCTTCTCTGCGTTGTAACTCTTGGAGAAGGTGGAACAGTAGTTTTAATGGGTAACCCAGTTCACTCATGTAATGTTAATGAAACAAACATCCTGTAGGCAGTCTGTGGCCAGTGTATTTCACTTCTCTGGTTTAAGTGGCAGCCTAGAAAAGACCAGTCTGGGAAAGACCGAGTGTCCCCTTATCCTGATGCCCTGCCTTGAGCAGCAGCGACTGTCTGTGGAAGGCTGTGAGAATAGATCAAGCACATAGAAATATTTTCCCACAGTGTTATCTCAGCCTCCAGTGATTTGTGGCTCCGGGATTTCCTGAGACACAGATAATTTTTTTAATGTTTATTTTTAATTTAATAACCCTCAATGGCTTTTCTTCCATGAGTTTGCCTAGGCTCTTTGTTGTT
The DNA here is from genome assembly GCF_000696875.1 of Nestor notabilis. Taxonomy (NCBI): domain Eukaryota; kingdom Metazoa; phylum Chordata; class Aves; order Psittaciformes; family Psittacidae; genus Nestor; species Nestor notabilis. Next base: position 14,106 of record NW_009943935.1, read on the forward strand.
TCTTCTGCACCTTCATGATGGCTGGGATGAGATACGATCTCATTCAGGAGTCCTTTTCCTCACCACTTCCGTGGAGGTCATTGCCCAGAGCTGCTTTTTCCTTCTACAAGATTCTGCTGGCTCTGCTGTGACTTTTTTGAGACCAGAGCAGAAGAGCTGGACATGTGACATGTTGGAGGCAGCAGGGCAACATATGGTTGTGCCCCTCTTTTTTCTCTAGTCCTTTCCCAGTAGCTCTGACATTCAGTCTTATTTTTCTCACTGCTTCTGAGCTGAACATTTGTGCATGAAAACAGCTCTTACACACTCAGATCTGTTTCCTGCATGGTAGTGGTGGGCTTGGAGAGCTTAATCGGTGAAGCTGGGCTTGTTTCCCCCTCGCTGTGAATCACAACCCATTTTACACAGTCCAGTGACCCCGCCTTGTGAGCTTCCTCTGCAGTTCTTCATGCATGCTTTTACCACCCTGAATGCCTTACCAGTCTCAGCACACTTTGACTACGTCAACAGACCATTGGAAACCCAAGCAGACAATATCATCTGGATCCCCTTATCCACAAGCCTGCTGAGGCCTCTGGGGATGTCAAGCAGGTTTCAGGCACGCAATCTCTTTAAAAAGGCTGGGTTGTCTCTTCTGTCCCCAGTTCTTCTTGCTCATGTGTCTACTATTTATTCTTATAATAGATTCCAGCAGAATACTAGCAAACTACTTACTGGGTGTAGGTAGAGCTGACTGCACAGGACCTGTGGCAGAAATTCCTCTGGTAAGTTGGGGGAATTGAACATGGGGTTGGAAAAATACTGGTTTTCATCATCTCTGAGTATTTTTTGTAGGAATTCTGATTTAGAGGCTCTGCCTTGCCAAATGATTGTTGTCTTCAAACATTAGATGAAATTTCTTTGAGGCTTTGACCAACCTGGTCAAGTGGAAGGTGTCCCTGCTCATGGCAGGGAGGGTTGGAACTAGATGACCTGTAAGATTCCTTCCAACCCAACCCATTCTATGATTCAATGATTCTTGCAATCACAGGGAAAGATGGTTGCAGCTCTGAGTGTTCATACGTTGTATGAGTCCTCTCACCCTCTGGCAAATCTACATAGAAAAATACATGCAAATGAATATATTGCTTGATATTTTGGCTGTGTGGGCTTGATGGAGATCTTCCCTTCCAGATGGGGTATGCCAAGCTGGACCAGGTGGGTGGTGGGCTTCTCATGCGTCTCTACAGCCGAGCCTTCATTGTGGCAGAACTTGATGATTCCAGACGAGTAGTGTTTGTCAGCGCTGACATAGGAATGATGTCTCAGAGAGTGAGGCTGGAGGTATGTGGCTGGAAATAAATGACTGGCACAGTTTAGGTTGTCACTGGTATTAGCATTAGGGTTGTAGTCATTGCTAAACAATGCCAAGTATGGCAGCACATTGGCCATTTGCTTTAGTATCTCCTTGCAGTACAATCTTGAAGAAACATTGTGTCTCTGCTGAAGAAGAGCTTTTGATTCCTCAGCAAAGGACTTTGCTGAGGAAACAAATGAACCTTGACAATGTTTTTCTTAGAGGAAAAAATATCACAGATACAGCTGAATCATGAATACATTGACATGGTGCCTGTGTAATGCTGGATCTCTGGCACCACAGAGGAGGGAGGAAGATGCTGTAGAAGTGGGGACCCATTGGATAATCTGGGATTTACTGCAAGTTGGTCACAGAGGTCTTCACTTACAAGATTTTATTATTTTAAGGCTTTTGCCAAGTCAAGCTATGATCTACCAGTATGCGAGTATTGGGCAGAAAAAGAAGAGCAAGGAGGAAGATGAATGGCTGGTTTTTCTGCAAGGGCTGATACAAATCGCCATTGCCCTTGGGGGTGAAAAATTATTTTTAAGTACCACCTCCTTCCTCTTAGGTGCTCAGGCAATTGAAGAGCAAGTATGGTGAGCTGTACCGACATGACAATGTCATCCTCAGTGGCACCCACACGCACTCGGGGCCTGGGGGCTACTTCCAGTACACCCTCTTCTGGATCACTAGCAAAGGGCTAATCAGGCCGTCCCTTAATGCTATTGTGAATGGCATCGTAAAGGTCAGTGTCTTCCAGTCTGTTGACATGAGAGCCCCATAAACATGGAAAAGGTGGGGGGAGATACGTTTGTGATACTGGAGATCTTGCCGTGCTGTTCATGGTAGCACTTTCGAACATTGCAGTCTTAAAACACAGTTCAAGGTGGGTTTATGCTTACCAGTGAAATCAGATCGAAGACCAGAAGCTCTGAAGTCTTTTAGAAAGAGTCAGTTGTGGGTGGCTTCTCAATGTTTTAATAATTTTCTAGAATTTTAGACTACTTAACAAAAGGTGCCCCAAATTCCTAAGAAAGGGTTGTGGAACAGGGCTCACACATACCTTACATGCATGGCTAATACTCCCTGTCTTCCTGCGTTTCAGAGCATTGACATAGCACATCAGAACATGAAGAGAGGAAGGCTTTTTATAAACAGAGGCACTGTAGAAAACAGCCAGATCAACCGAAGCCCTTTCTCCTATCTTGAGAATCCAGCAGCCGAACGAAGCAGGTAAAAGCTCCTCAAGTGGGAGACAAAGAGAGCCCTGAAGAGGACCCTTTGGTTGGGACTGTGACCCAGCCATCTCACAGATGGTGTTTCTGGTCGTTTATGGCGTGGTTGAAAATGTGGAACCAAGACTGTGGCTGAATGACACTGTTGCCATCCTGGGCTCTTGGATGCGTCCCCAGAAATCAGTTACAAGATTGGACCTGAAAGTTGTGGTTGCCCCCTCCAAGCATGTGAGGCATTGGTCAAAGTTGTGACTTTATGCTTTGTTTTTGTTTTTGGGGATTTTTTTGGGTTTTGGTTTTCGTTTGTTTTTTTTTTTTTTTTTTTTTTTTGTTTTTTTGTTTTTTTTTTTTTAAAGCGAGTAGTCTTTAGCAGAAGTTAGCACTTGAGTCAGATGGTATTAAAGTCTCATCCTTGGTGCATGAATAGGTATCCAGAGGGAGTTCCCCTCTTCATCCCCTGGAGAAGCAGTGCCTGAGGTCAGCAACAACCTTAACTTTTCCCTTATCTTCACAGCTGTTTTCAGATAGTCCTCTAAAGTCTCACTGTGTTCTGATAATATCTGTAATAACCTCTTCACTTCCTTGCTCAACCTGGCGGAGATTTAATGAGTCTGAATAATGCAGAGCGTGACTAGAGCTCTGGCTGATGAGATTTCCCTGCTTCATTTTCATCCAGGTATTCATCCAACACAGATAAAGAAATGGTGATGCTGAAGATGGTAGATGAGAATGAACAGGAGCTAGGCCTTATCAGGTACAGGCCACTGAAGTAACATGTTTTTCTGCAAATCCTCATAAACCACAGTTCTGTAGCAGTTCTGTCTTTCTGCACAAGCTCTTTCCCAACACTGACCCCTGCCTGTAGAGCATTGCTCCCAGCTAGTCATCAGAAGAGCTCTAAGGGAAGAGTAAGTGAGAGTCCATGAGTGCAATAAACCAGGTCAGCATCCTCATCTACTCTGAAAGATACAGCAGCACCTGGTCCACCTACAGCTGAGCACGTCTTAGCATGACCCAAAGGCATGTGGGGAAGATGGCCATAGCTGGTCTTCCCTTGTAGGGCTGCAGAAATACCCCCTCTAGGGGTCTCACTCTGCCCCTCCAAACAGATCCCAGCTCCAGCATCAACTGGATCCTTTGGGCTCCTCTTCTTTCAGTTGTTGTCTTTAACACCCCATGTTCCATGGGAAGTGTGCCATTCCCGCAGGCAGCATTTATGGTGCCTGTCCTATCAACAGATCTGCAGGGCAGTGTTCAGCCACATGAAGTTCAGAGCTGAAGGCCAGGCAAATGAAGTAACATGCAGATACAAAGTCATAATTGTGTTTTCCTCGTTTAAAAGTCACAAGCAAAAATCTGCCTGTGTGAAGAGGAAGAGGAGGGTTTTTTATAAGAATGACTGTTCCTTTTTTCCTTTTTTTACATCATCGAATCCTCCTTGTTTCTCTGAAACAAGAAAATAAAAATCCCTCAAAAATACAATTTTCTGGACTCAGAAAAAAGTCAGGTCAGGTCTGAAATAGCTCTTTGTGGCCCTGCTAGTTATGGTGCCAAATTCCTGGCCTCAAGACCTGGACCATCATATCCACGAGCCCTCCTGGTCAGGAAGGGAGAGGATGGTAATAACTCTGCCCTTGTTAATCCATCCCTAGGTACCAACAGTCTGTGTTTGTATTGACCCAAAGAAAATTCCCATAAGTCGATTGGAAATACATAGATTAAACAAGTTAATTGCTTACGTGTAGATTGAACAGTGCATTTCCTTTGTGTGTCTTCCAACTCCTATTCAGCTGGTTTGCTGTACACCCAGTCAGCATGAACAACACAAACCGTCTTGTGAACAGCGACAACATGGGCTACGCATCTTACTTGTTTGAACAGGAGAAGAACAAGGGGATGCTTCCTGGAGAGGTGGGAGTGTTTTCAGACTACTGAAAATAATGGGGAGAAAAATGTCCCAACAGGAAAGGGATGGTTGGGGCTTTCTAGGGGCCAAAGCAGGTTCCTTCAAACAGAAGAATGAGGAAAAAGTTGAACAGTTTGATTTATTTACTTACTTCCTCTAGAGAAGATAAATTGCAAGGTGTGCTCTTGTCTTTCCCAACTAGTAATCAGGGGCATTTATTTAGACTTTAGAAATGAAGTAAATTTATTTTGATTTAACTATTGGAAATACTAGAAAGATGTGTATGGGATATTTGGTCCAAAGGGATCCATATATTGCAGCTGTGGTGTTGCATCAAGTGTGTGGTCAGCCCCACTTCTTTCTTATGGCTTCCAGCCAGTTCTGCCTTCTGATTTTCATTTATCTGAAAGGTTTGCCATTCTCAGAGTGCAAGCACAGTTCCTTTAAAAAACATTATTTCCCCTGAAATGTAAATATGAACATGGACCCATCTCACAGATACTTTGAGTATGAGTTGATTAAGAGGGTGTCCTGTATGTTTTCCAGCATGTGCCTTAAAATTGTTGCCCTATCCTATTTTAATACTCTGGTGTAGTTCATACCAAAGATGGAAACTAAAGGAAGTCTACTTAATTCCTCCTTGCAAATGTTTCTTTTTATAGTGGATTATCTAAAAGTTTTTAACAATACTCAACTCTAGTGCATAGTTATGGGTGCAAGTCAGTGCAAGTTGACATTCATGCAAAGCTAAGAAGTATTTGCAGGATTCAATATTTACCTCACAGTTGCACACTGTGCCCAGCAGTCTCACTAGAAAATGGCTTAAATGTTTTTCTTAATATGAAAATATTTTGTGTTGATGCATCTCCTCTCTATAGCTGGGGGAACAAAATAGACTATCTGTGAGAGCTGGATTCAGCCGACACTCAGTGTTTAACCAGCCTTGCTTCTAATGAGTACTGCTTGCCGTTAACTCCTGCAGTCAGATCCAATAGCTCTCACCATACAATCAATCAGTCATGGTGAAGCCTGGCAGAAAAAAAAAGTCCTGTGCAAAGTGCTACAATGATCCATTTACATCTGATCAGTAACATGAGACACTGGGGACATGGAGTGGGGGGAGATGCCACTGAGATGGAAGAGGTAGATGAAGAAATGCTGTCTGGTTACCAAAGCAGATGCCCCCTGAAATGGCATTCTATGTGTCCTATTCTTCCTTGCTCTTCCTGTCCCTAACCCTTAGGACACTCCTAAATTCCCATTCCAATTCTCCCAGTCACTTCAGAAATGTTTACCTGCATTGCATGCTTATCAACTGGCTGTAATGCCAGCCTGGACTGCACGGAAAGCTGCAGGAGAGATTTCCAATCACAGTAAAGCACTAAAATCCATCTGACCATGTCTGGTTCTGGCAGGGCTCTTTTGTTGCTGCTTTTGCATCCTCCAACTTGGGAGATGTGTCACCCAACACCAAAGGCCCATTCTGCATAAACACGGGGGATTCGTGCAATAACCCAGAGAGCACCTGTCCCATGGGGGGGGTGAGTATGTCTTACCTGATCTACATTACCTTCTGATAAGGACAAAACTTGGGATGGGACAGCAAATAGAGAGCCATGTGGTGGACCACTGTGCATAAAGACAATGTAAGAAAAAAGATCACTGGGTTTTTTTTGACTATTCTTGATACCTCTTTCAGGAACTTACTATGTTTTGTCTTCATTCACCCTGTTTTCTGTCATTCAGCCCAAACCTAAATTCATCTTGCTGCGAAAGTTAGTGTAGTAACCCAGTGCCCAAATCTGAGGTGCCTAGCAAGAAGCAGTTACTTCCCACAGTATGACAATCACTTGTGAATTCATCCACTTTGCAGTGCCACATATTCTCCATGTTAACTGATCACTAGTATTTAAACAAATTTCTTAACAGGCAAAGATGTGCATGGCCATGGGTCCCGGTAATGACATGTTTGACAGTACAAGAATTATAGGGCAAAATATCTACTCAAAAGCAAGGGTAAGTGATATTTTACTTTATGAGTATACATGAATGCTGTTATTACTGGAATGCATTTTCATTTAAGCAACTTTCTTACACCTTTTTTTGTGAATTTTGGTCGAGGAAAGATATGGAGCTGTTGGAGAGGATCCAGAGGAGGGGCACAGAAATGATCACAGGGATGGAGAACCTCTCCTATGAGGAAAGGCTGAAAAAGTTAGGGTTGTTCAGCCTGGAGAAGACTCCAGGGAGACCTTATTGCAGCCCTTCAGTACTTAAAAGTGGCCTATAAGAAAGATGGGAAAGACTTTTTAGCAGGGCTTGTTGAGATAGGACAAGGGGTAATGGTTTTAAATCGAAAGAGGGGAGATTCAGCTGGGAGATGAGGAAGAAACTTTTTACAATGAGGGTAATAAAATACTGGAACAGGTTTCCCAGAAAGGTGGTGGGTGCATTATCCCTGAGGAAATTTTAGGCCAGGCTGGATGTGGTTCTGGGCAACCTGCTCTAGTTGAAGATGTCCCTGCCCCTTACAGTGGAGTGGACGAGATGACCTTTGAAGGTCCCTTCCCACCCAAACTATTCTATGATTGTATGATTTAAATTACTCTAAAGTCCATATTTATATGCTTAAGATCTCCTGATTATCCAGAAAGCACACACTTCTTTTTAGATACATCATAGCAGGTGTTTTGATTTGAAAATATTGGTTTTGGCTTTTAATATTCTTCACTGGTATATAATGTGGATGTTGCCCCTTACAATCTCCCCCTCCCATGCATGCATCTTGGAGGTGTCATTGTGGGAAAAATCACTGGTGTTGAAGACTCCTAGAAGAGCTTAGAGACACTGCTACATACCAGTTGTTGGCCAACTTTGGCATCACACTCCCAAACTAATGCAAATGTGAGTTAAAATGTGCCATCTTAAACATCCATGGAAGATACTCATCTTGCACTGTTTGACTTTGTATTATTCAGCTGGTGTCCTCCACCCTATGGTCTCTGTTACATTGCCTTGTGTCCTTTGGCTCAAAACTCATCTGAATTTACCAGTTCCTCTTCTGTGGCTTTGTGTAATTTGAGAGTAGTCAGCAAGAGGACATTTTTGGGCACTGTTTCAGGGATAGCAGCTTGTAGGAACTGGAACAGGTCCAACAGAGGAGTAAAAGCAGAAGGCTTGATGGTGGCAGTTTGTTTTTAATTGCCATTTTAGATGCTTGCCCTGAAGTCACTGCAGGCTGATCATGACTTGTAAGTGAAAGATTGTCTCAGCCAGAGTGGCCTGGCATGCGTATCAAATGGCAAGGGAAAACACTGCTGTTGTTTTTAACACTTCAGGCTCTTGGCCTTCAGAAGCTGTCCCCTCTATTCCTTCCTGCAGTTACAGGAATGTTACTAAACCTGCAAAACTTCTTTCAACACTTCTATGTACCAACTCAAGGCGTGTGTGCCAGAAAACCATTCACTGAAGAGCTGAATGACTTAACTGTCAGCTGTATAGTAAATGCATGGCAAAGTCCCTGTGTTTCGAAGCAATGAATGCAACAATGTGCATCTTTCTCATAGAAAACATTTCTTCTAGTTGGTCTAAGATATTAGAGATGCCAAAAGGTTGTAACTAGGAAAAAGAAGGTGCCATCCTCATAAGACAGGTGCATGTTTCTGCTGTAAAATAAAGGCACACAGAAAACTGCTGACCACAGAGTGTCTTACCTGTGTTACTTGAGACAGGAAGAGCTTGCAGGACTCAAGCATGCAGGTTGTAGAAATGGACTGATAGAAAAAGAGGAGCTTGGGAAATACACTCTCACTAAACCTGGAAGAGGCTATTGGAAAGTGTCAACAGAATGAAGAAATAATTCATATAGCTGAACCTCGGAAGAGATGGATTCCTGATTTCTTCTTCCTAAAAGATTTCCACCTGTGTACCCCTTAGGAGCTGTATGAACAAGCTTCCCAGGAGATCACAGGACCCCTCAGCTCAGCTCACCAGTGGGTGAACATGAGTGATGTCTCAGTGGAGCTCAATGCCACACACACGGTAAGAGCAGGAGCTCCTGGGACACAGGCATAAGGAGGGAAGAAATGTTATGTTCTCACAGCAGGACTTGCACAGTGAGGGGAACTGGTTTAAAAATATCTTTTTTTCTTTTTCTTTTTTTTTTTCTCTTTCCATTTAAGGTTAAAACATGTAAACCAGCCTTAGGACACAGCTTTGCTGCGGGGACTATTGACGGAGTAGGTGCTTTTAACTTCACACAAGGTAATTTAGGCAGCAGATGTCAATATGGCTTTTGTGCAAATGGGGAAGAGAATGGCACTCCCTCAGATACATTCAAACCCCCAGAGTCATTTAAGAACATTAATGGCTGGTTGAGCCACAGTCTCTGAAGGGTTGAATTTTAGGAAAGTGTGATCTCACAGCCCCCTTGCAAGTTTGTCTGTGTTCATCAGAAAGCTTCTGATGAAAGCTGGGAGAAGAAAGACCTGGCTTTGGGGCAATCTTTCCCATTTGTTCTCATTACCCAAGGGCTGCTAAGATGGAGCTCAGCTGGGCTAAAGCTTAGATTTTATAACTACTCCAGAAAAGGGAGATAGTCAGAATCCACTGAGCAATATCCTATCCCACATAAGCAGGAAGGGAATAATAAATGAGTTTTCTGTCCAATAGCTGCTGGGGAAGCTGAAGGAACAGAGTTTAAAAGATATTTCTCCCTCAAGGCTCAACAGAAGGGGACCCATTTTGGGATGGAATCCGGGACCAGCTGCTGGGAGAGCCGTCCAATGAAACAAAAGCCTGCCACAAACCCAAGCCAATCCTCTTTAGCACTGGAGAGGTAAGAATGCACTGGTGTGTGCCCTGGGAAGAACACTGATTGTTGCTCTGGGCTAGCTTTTGTTAGGGTGCTACAGGTGATATTTGCACCAACCCTATGGTGAAGAACAAGGAGGGAGAGACCACTGCATGGGCTCTGAAGGTATGAAAATATAAAGCAAGAATAAGTGTTGTCATTACTGTGCAACAGTGTGAGAGAAGTGGAAGTTTTCCTCTTGCAGACGTCTTTTCCATATATCCCAAGAGGAGGGGCTAGACCCTCTGCTCTTGTTAGGGTCAAAAAACCCAACTGAAGATCCACCCTGGCCTAATTCTCTGCCTGTGAAACAGCCCCGAGCAGGACGCACAGGGAAAATGCTTGTTGTCAGCAGAGACTTGGTGCCAACAGTGATGGAGCTCAGCATTGCCTCCCAGCATCCTCTGCTGGTGCTCAGATCTTAATAGCTCTGGGTGGATTTTTCTTCCATCCTACCATTGTTTTCCTATCTTAATCCACAAAAGGACCTTTCTTTCTGTCATGGTGCCTTTTGGAAACTCTGGGGACTGTATCAACTTACCCACCTTCTCAGTGTTGTCTTCAAAGGTTTCTACCAGGCTTTGACTTCCTCTAAAAATGTCCTGTTGACTTCTGTGCTTTTCTGTTATGTCTATGCAAACATCTGATAGTTCTGTAAGCTATAACATCAACTGATGCCAGACTTACTCGTCCATGGGTAAAATCATACCATGCTCAGTCTGGAAGTACCATGGGGTGAGGTACTTCAGCACAACCAGTCTTCAAGGAGGACCAGCACTGCAGCTACAAGGAGGTTGCTTAGGACCATGTCCAGAAGAATTGGGGCAGTCAGCAAGATGGAGATCCTCCACTGCTTGGGTCCCCATCACAGGGATGCGCCACTCACCCAGGGGAGGGCTATTTCTTAGGACCAGCCTCTGTATAGCTGTTGCCCTGTTGGTCCCAGCCCATCCCCATTCTTGAGGCTCCTCTGTCCCGGGCAAGACTTCGTTTTGTTCTTACTGAACTTTCCCAAAATCCTACTTACAACTTCAAAAGAATATTGATGCTCCATTTTCTACCTGCTATTCCCTTGTCATTAAGGCAAATGCACTGTGGTGGAGATTGATCATGTCCAAGGTCCTTTAGAGCACTTAGGGAATGCCATCTGGATGAGGCAATTCATTGTTATTCCTTTCATCAGTCTCTTTAAAAGCTTTCCTAGCAACACTTTGTGTTCCATCAGCTCTTTGCCTTACCTTTTATAAAAAGAGGTCCCAGTGCAAAGCCTCCCCCCACCCCACTACCTTCATTCAGGATGATGCTATTGAGAGTAAATTACACTTTATTCTTACAACTTCATCACCTTTTGAATATCCTTTTATGGATACTCAGGCAGGCCTCCTGCTTCTGATGTGCTTCACAAGGTTTTTTCATTCAGGTTTTCCTCTAGTAAATTGCTCCTCAAAAATCTTTTTGGCTTTCTGAAGTGGGATTTTGCGTTTCATTTGCTGGGCCCATGTCACCCTCAAGCTCTTGTTGTTCTTAATTTCTTTTTACAAGACTTCTTTTAAAATTAATTAATTAATTAATTTTTAAGATGAAATGCTGCTGTAGTGGGTGTTTTGGCTGCCACAATGCTGCTGAGTCCAAGTACAGTGTGGTCCCTGCCAAGAGACAGTTTGAAATCAGGGCTATGTTGAGGGTTCCCTGAGCACCACCCTCTGGGTGATGCACAACTGACAGTGCATTTGCTCAGCTAATGAAAAAGTAACTCTCATTTCCCACCACCATCAGGCTCTCTGATTTCACTCATTCAGTTTTGCTCTCCTGGTCAGATGATCAAACTTATTGATTCTAAACCCATCCTTTTCCCATGCAGGTGCGGGGTTTCTAGGTGCTACTCTGGACTTACTTACCACTTTGCTTTAAGCTGCCACTCTAGTAACACCTTTTTATTCTTCCTGCCTTATGCATAGTATTTACGTGTGTCTTCTCTGTCTGTTATGCTCAGACAACTTGCTGTACCTGTGGAGGTAAAACACTTTCTTGTGTGCCTGTCTACAAAGTAAATCTATTTGCCTGATTTATTACTGTAGGAAGGAAAACACTTCCACTATCTTTTTTTGCTACTATCCTGCGATAGTGATATCCACTTTTTTATTTTACCTCAGATGACTCGGCCTCATCCATGGCACCCTGACATTGTGGATGTTCAAATTGTTGCCATTGGATCGCTGGCAATCATTGCTGTTCCCGGAGAATTCACGTATGTGTTTCTTTGGTTTTGTTCTATGTGTTGCAGTCAGCAGCATTTCATTCAAACTACCTCCGATACTTCTGCATGCAAGTAGAAAGAGGGTGTAGCCTAAAAGTTGTCCCCATATATAACAGCTGTGCAGGCACTACACTCATGTCCACTGCATATACTTTTTTGTTTACTGTCTCCTCTGATTATCTGGGGTTTTCCATTTTCTTCTGCATTCTGTAAACTAGCCATGGAAATGAGTAAGGTGCAAACAAGCTTCCTAAATAATTTTCACTGTTCATTGCAAAATACTGTTTTAATGAAACAAAAGGAACTTGTTTGGTTTGGTTTGTTTTTCTGGGGGGTTGGAGGTTGTCACGCCACAAACACCATAATGGTGAATCACACTGATTGTTGATGGTACAATGGTGAAAACCTGGATAGGATAATGATTTATTTCTAACTCCTTTTTTTAATACCCCACCTTACCCTGGGTGCTTTCAGTCTCACCCTGTCTTTGGTGATGTATGTGAAGTGTTTTGAGGTGTTTTGATAGAGCTCACAGCAGAGAAGCCTTAAGGGATGCAGAGTAACACTACAAGTGCTATATGAATTTCTGGTGGTGTGCTGTACGTCCAACCAGCAATTCCTGCTTTAGCTCCCTGCATTCCTGAGACTGACGTTGTTCCTTTAATGACCCTAGGACCATGTCTGGACGTAGGCTACGGGAAGCTGTTAAAAGAGTAAGTTGCTAAGAAAGATGTTTCTCCAGAGCGCAGCGTATCTGGAACTTCACAATTCTTGCCTTCTGTTTTCTCCCTTGTTTCCTTCCAGCTGGGGTCACAGAGCTCATGTCTCACAGATGCTTCCTTCTCACAGTTGCCTCAGACACATTTTGCATGTGCTTATTGACGTGCAGGAGAAATGAATATTCTCCCTGAATGAAGCAAACCGGTTGAGTTTCAGTCCATTAAGCCAGCACAAGCTAATTCAACTGGGATCCAGGCATAACTGATGCTAGCAGGAGTTGTTTCTCTGGTAGGGAGAGGCTTAGCTACTTAATCCCTACCAGGATTTTGCAACATGAGAACAATAGGGAAAAAAAAGCAGATGTATTTTTTCCATTTTCCTGATTGGTATATCCTATTCTCAGCTCCAGCCTGAATACCATTTTAGTCTCAGAAGCTATGTCCACGACTCACTGAGCCTGACTCACATAGTTGTATCACCATTTTTTTAGGAATGTACAGTCATCAGTTTCAAGAAAACTCCTAAATGTATCAAATCTATTGGATTACAAGGTTATTTCTCCTCTTCTCCTTTGGAAAATGAATATGAGATGTTAATAAAGGCAAATTGCACTTCTAGGCTTACATTCCTGAACACCCAGCCCCTTCCACACTGTAACTTTGTGTTCTGTCCTGGCAAGTAACAGTAACAACAACTACAATAACAATATAATTGTACATTAAGTAGTTGTTACAAGATAAGTGATTTATTTCCTTTCTTAGGAATTTGATTCCCATGGTGCACCAGGAATGGATGTTGTAATTGCAGGTCTGTGCAATGTCTACACCCATTACATTACCACCTATGAAGAATACCAGGTAAAAGTTAAAATTGCAGATGGAACCTGTTTAACTGAGTTCATCTTTGGCTGTATGGGATGATAATTTGTGTGAAATATGTATGTTTAGGGTAGTTTTTCTTTGCTACAAAAAGCTGAAGAATCTGTAGCAGAAATCTTGAGACCTCCTTGTTTATTCTGGTCTAGATTATGTGATCCAAGGGCCAACATGGTTTCCTGACCATAGCTAGAGAGTATGTATGCATGCTTTTAACATGGAAATGGTCAGATGTACTGAAGGGAGGTCTGCTGAGTTCAGGTCTGGTTTCGTAATCTCCTGATGGCTTGGAGGAATTAGACATTATCTTCATAATGTGGCAAAATTGCCAGAAGAAAGATTTTGAGCTATAGGGTTGTAAGAACATGAATTGCAATGCCATGTTGCTGTGGAAAAGATCACAACAACATAGCTTGCAAACCCCACTTTTAAGGGTCTCCACAAAGCTTGGTAGATACTAGGCTTTGAGGAAGATATGAACCATTGAATGGAATCCTTGGGTTTATAAACTAAACTGGGAGGGGAGGTTGGAAGAACTGGGGTTGTCCAACCCAAAAAGTTTGGAGAGGAGACAACATACATCATAAACCTTTGAAAGAGTAAAAAAGCTCTTATAATTGGGAAGAGCGACAACTGGTCCTCCCTGTTTGCAATGGATTAGAGAATGAAGAGTAACCTTAAATTGCAGCAGAAATACTTAGACAAATTTTTGGGATGTCTTCCTAGCAGTAAGGGAGTAAATAAACCCCTGCAGGTATAGTGTTGATCTGATCTTGGTACAGTAGGATGAGCTGTATAAACTGCTCAAGAGCCCTTCAAACCCTCCTGTTTCAAATTTATCCTTTGATAGGTTCAGCGATATGAGGCTGCATCTACTATTTATGGACCACACACCCTTTCTGCTTATATTCAGCTGTACAGAGAGCTTGCAAGGTCTATTGCTACGGTAATCAAAACTTCCTATATGCCACATGCTGCAAGAGACATACAAACCCTGTAAATGGTGATGGCTATATTGTTCCTCAGTGAGGTTGCATGATTGCCATCCTCTCTTTTCTCATAATAAGTGGCTTTGAGAAATTCTCATGTGGTATGAAAAGAATTCCTGTAGTGAGGGTCTCATACCACTTGAGAATTTCTGGTTTGTTTGAGGTTTTTTTTCCATTCAAAGTTGAGGAAACTGGTACCTCCAACCTTTCAGCATGGCCTGAAGTTGCTGCTTTTCTACCAAGAGGAAGAAGAGTCTGCTACATTTCTGCTGCACATGGTCAATGTTTGTTCCCATTGTACCTGTGACCATGTGAATATGCAGGACTGGTGGGTGGGCACTGCCTTTTGAAGTCATGGGATATTCTGGTGGGTGGGTTTGGGGGAACTCAGCAACAGGACAGTGGGTGTCCTGTGGGGATTGCTCCTGCATGCAAAGCACAGATAAAGATCCTCTTATTTGTTTTTACGCTCGCTTTATTACCCTTGTTTTAAAAATCTGTCTAAGCAAGGACTTGGATAAAGAGACACAGTAGTGGTACCAGTCATCAGGGAGATACTGGCTGTATATATCTATGTATAACGAGCACATCTTACGTCTTCCAGAATACAGTTCAGAATTTGCAACGTGGACCAGAGCCCCCATTTTTCAGTATTTCTAATCTTACCTTGGTGCCTTCTCTCATTGTCGATCTTGTGGCAGTGAATAAGACATTTGGGGATGTGCTACAAGAAGTGAGACAACAGTATCAACCGGTGAGAGCTTCAAGGATTTGCTAAAACCTGTTTAGGAAATCAACTTTAAATTCTTACCCCTCATCTGAAAAACTCTATGTTTTCTAAAGGGTGGTGGTGCTGTCAAACCAAAAAGGCCTCATCGTTCTTAGTGAGCATAGTTGAAAAGGCAGACACAGGACATTTTCATGCCAATGCTATTGTACTGAATGTGATTAAAATGGGTGAATTAAGGGGAAAATAAAAGCTCCTTATTCAACATGAATAAGATTCCCCTTCTGCTTCAACATAAAATAACAGTTGATGATTAAATAGAAAAATATTGTGCAGTGATTTCTTTACAAGCAGAAATCAGGTCACCTTTGATGTCTTTAGCATGGAATATAAATGAAATAAAAATGTCAGAAAGGCTCCAGTTTTAAATGCTCAAAGTTTAGATAAGGCGTTCAGAGCAAGAACTTTCATCTCATTGCTGTCTCCAGCAGTAAGGTAGGAAGAAGGCAGGGAGGCATTCTTAAAAATTTCACCTATTTCCCTGCTCCTTTTACACAGAAATCTTATGTGCTATGGTGGAGTTTATCCAGCAAGAAGGACAAGTGGAATGGCAAGGCACAGAATACCACTTCACAATATAAATTGTCCCTTGCTATTGCAAAAAGTATTATAAATAATTATAAACAAAAAGAAAAATAAAAACCCAACAAAACAAAAAACCCATACCCCCAAAACAAAAAAAACCCTGTCAAACCACTAAAATCTTCATATGGCATCTTTGAAAGTTGTGCAATGTGCTGCTCAGTTTTTAATATAAATCTCAATTTCCCCCCCAGACAGAAGTTGCTGAAGTAACTTTTGTAGGTGCAAATCCCAGGAACTCTGCAGAGAATGCGGTAAGTATCACACAACGGTGCTGGGACTGGGGATGTTTGGTATTAGTGAATATTTAGTTACTGCCTCTGCCTGACGCATTTTAATCTTGGACATTCAGGTTTGAGAAGGAGTAAAATTTTGTGCTTCCAGTTCTTTTTTCCCTTGCTGGGAGTTCAGAAGAAGCTAGTTTCTCCCTTTAGAGTGTGCTTGGGGAATTCCCACCACCAAAATGCTTTTGGAGCAAAGTCCTTAATTTGGGCACATATGGACCATTCATGATCTCTTCATACTATTGAAGTCAAAGGCACTTGTGTCATGCATTAGGCCAAACACTCTTTCTCTGTTAGCTTCCAGTGCCATTCAGTCATAGCAAGCATGGTCTCTAGTCTCTATCCTATCAGCCCAGTGCATTATTTTAATAAAACAAATTAAAACAGCTAAGTATTTAATTTGTCCTATCACTCATCCTGCATAGACTTTGATACCAAGTACCTCACCTCTCCATTCTCTTTTTAATGATCAAGCTTTTTATTCATTCTTTGAGTTATTTATTAGCTTAAATTTGTGCTTTGGCAGTGAAATATAAGTGTTTTTTGCTAGTAATTACTGCATTTTCCAGTAAAGCACACAGAAGCATAGTCCCTTCTCCAGTTTAAAGTGACACATTAAAGCAGGGACATGCCTGTATCTTCAGTGTCTGGCTAACTTTGTTACTTTTATTTGAGACTGAACACAACTTCCTGACGGTGGAGAGGTACACCAGCACTTCGGACAGCTGGCATGTGGTACAGAATGATGCCTCCTGGGACACCAGGTGGGTACCCTGACAAGATTTCACACTTCCACAGTCTTCACAGGGTAATTCAGGTTTAACCTGAAAGGCTTTGTTTCAGAGCTCCCAACTGTAGGTTGATCTTGTCCCTGCAGATGATGCTCTCTGGAGACAAATTGGTCTGTATTTGGGCGGCTAACTTGCCAAGACCACAATAATCATTCTTCCCCATGGGTCTAGCTTCTGCAATGAAGGCTTATAAGTTTGGGAATGGTAGAAGGAAGAGCAAGAACTACGGAAGATTCATAAGCCTACATCCATTGATCTGCCTTACTGTGCTGATAAATAAGATACCAAGTAGAAAACATGAGAGGTTCACTGCAGTTAGATTTTCATAGGGAAAAACTGGCCAGCTTTCCTGACTAGAAATAGTCAACAATATTAAAGAAGTTTGCAAGAAAGCAAAGTTAAGGTTAGAGATGTCAGTCTTAAGGGAAAATACCCACCAAACAAAGCTGCTGTCACATTTCAGGGCTACACCAGAAGTCAGCACATGAAATAGGAACACCAAAGGCATTTTCTGTCAAATCATTCAATTTCAAGTTACTCCTGTTTGAATAAAACCAGGCATTTTCCCACCTTCCTTTGCAATCTATCTGTAAGAAATAGGACCCTGGAAAACATCCCTTTTGGGGTATTTTGTACTGTCTCAGTGCAAACACATAAAATCCGAGATCAGAGAGGCAATGTTCCTGACAGCTTGGTTTTATCAGGAAAGTATTTCTCAGGATTTATGATGAGCGTTTATAGGGCGTAATTCTCTTTGCCCACGTACAACCAGCTGTTTTCTAAATCTAATCTGGTAGCCAGGACTCTGACTGTCCCAGCATGGGAGGTATATTCCTATCTGCACTTGGATGGCTGTTTTTCTAAGTACTTGCCCTCTGTTTAACACTTGCGCTATGTTACCTTGTCACTCTCATTGATGTCAACCTTTCCAGTCAAGTTCTATTTGCAGTAGGGAAGTGTTTGGCCCCACCCTGCATCTGCCATGGGGGCAGCAATTGCTTTCTTGGGACTGTTTAGAAGGAGAGGCTGAGCGACAGGCAGGAATTTGCCTGGCCCTGCCTTTAGCAAACAACCAACAGAGATTAAGACATGGTTAAATCCCTGTGAGTTCATCTGTGAGAAGCCTATTCCCAAGGGGTGTCTGAGCTAAATTCCAGAGTCCCAGAGAGGTGGTCCTGGTTCACTGAGGCTGGAGGGCAGGATGAGGAGGAGGCTAGGTGATGGCATAGATCTGTCACAGCAGCATTTTTAGGTCACAGCATTACAGTCAGGCTCAGGCTGCATGCCTCTGGTCCAACCCATCTCCCAACAGGGCCAACAGTCATGTGTGGCTGTCTGTAGAGTTTAGAGATTGAGCAGAAGTGGTTTTGCACAGGGAGTCTGCAAAAGAAAAGGGGAGTCTGATGTAGAAATGGGTGCCAGAAGCCCTGAGCTCAATTATGATAGATTTTGCTTGTGATCTTCAATAAATACTCATCCTCTTAGTTCAGCATTGCCTCTGCACAGAGAAGACTAAGCTGATGGCTATTGCTTACAGAGGTAATGTTGTATGGGGTTATGATATGGAGTTGGGAATGCAAGAACACATTGGTGGTAATATTCTTCATCAGCAAGGACCACTGACTTGTTTTTCCATGTTTCTTAGTTATTTTTCAGCCCTGCTGGGTTTTGTGTTGGCTTGCTGGTTGCTGCTCTGACAGCCTAAATATCTAAGGAAAAGTTAAAAGAAGCTTTAAAAATATGTTTAAGTGGAGTGCATTCACCTCATTCCACTTAGCTCTTGGGATATTAAAATAAATGAAATGTATATTTTCTTGCTGACTGCAGTTTTTGTTTTGACTGCTAGGTTTTACTGGACCAAAGGATTACTTGGTCGGAGCAATGTGACTATTGAATGGCACATCCCTCATGGCACAGAGCCAGGCATCTACAGGATACGGTACTTTGGGCACTACAAGAGAAGATTGTCTAACAATCTCACTATCTCTATTCCATTTGAAGGCACGTCTTCAGTGTTTGAAATCACAGCTCCGTAGGTGATCTTGTTCATTGAAGGAATTAGTGCATGCCTGGAAGGTTTTTTGTGGCATACAAGACCCTATACAACATTGCTGTCCCTCAAGTGCTGCTGGTCATCCTTTGCTGTGCAGAGCTTGACTTCCTGCAAGGTTTTGGCTTTTACCTGCAATTCAGTCTCACTAGTTCAACATATTCTCATTCAAGCAGTTCGTGTCCTGGCCAGATCTTGTTGCAGTTGATTCTTATTGTAATAAAAGATGTAACTTTTTCTTCAGTCATTGAAGTGCTTATTGATTGTGAATAAGCTCTCTCTTAGAGAATTAGTGCATACTGGGAGCTAATCCAGACCATAAAATAGTCCATAAAATTGACCCAATGCCATAAAGCTGGAAAGAGCTGCTGAATTCCCAAGGCATCAGAAGACTCCTCAATAGTGCTTGAAGTGCAAAGGTGACCTCTTAGGATGGGATAAATTGGGATAAAAAGGGTACATACTTATCAAAAAGTTTTGAGTATTATTTCATTTAATCATTCTAGTTTAGGGCATTTGGAGGATTCCTTCTCTGAGTTAAAAGCCACCATAGACTACAGGGGGTGGTGGGGCAACAGTGCCATATGATGTGAATTGTGCATAGTTCTCCAAAGATTAGTGGTCTTTATTTCACAGATGCCTGATGAATTGCTGTCTAGGGTCCTACCTCAGAGGTCTCTAATAAAGAAATGAAGGTCAGTCACTCACAAAGCTAAATACTAGAGCAGTTTTCTCCTCCTATATTGTGCTACTCTCTTTCATAAATGTCACTTTTGAACTGACTGGTGCACCAGGTGTCTTCAGTGCTGCAGATCGTGTGTGGGTTTGTGTCATTTCAAGGGCATGCTAGGCAAGTTTTAGAAGAGAAGCCCTCTAAAATACCTCAAATAATTACAAGTGGCCCAAGAAACTACAGATGGGCTGGAGGCCACCAAGTCCTTGGAAGGACTACATGTGTTTGTTCTGGTTTTATGTCCTGAAGACATGATGTATCTGGCACAGTCCAGAGGTAGGATGCTGGAAGAGAAAGACTTTGGAACTGACTTTATCCACTCTTCTTGTCCTTGTGTTAAGCTCCCGTCCAGCCCTCTGACCAGAAGAATGGGCAAAACATGGCATTTTAGCCTATCCATATCACTTTGGGATACATCAAAAAGATTCAAAATAAGGATGCTTACATGTGCCAGAGTTCATGCACTCCACCAGCAGCCATATGCAAGATGGGGATTTTGGGAGGGACCAATGGGTGAGGGAGAACCTGCAGCTGTTAGCAGAAGGTGACTGATGTCCAGCCAGAGCAGGGTTGGATTTTATCACAGTAAGTTTGTATTTCAGGTACTGCAGAGGGAAATCAGTAGGAATTGAATTTATGAATTAAAGCTGTGGGTGAGTCAGCTGTTTTGGTTTAAGCCCAGCTGGTAACTCCGAACCACGCAGCTACTTGCTCACTCCCCCTTCTTCCCCATCTGTTCCAAGAAGCTCTGAACAGACCTCAGCCTGCTTCATTGTAGCATCAGGAAGGATGCAGGGCGAGCAGGCTCTGTCTGGATGAAGGGTTGGCAATGCCGGTGGCCAAAGCCTGAATCTCACCTACAGGTAGGTCACCAGAAGGGTGTACCTTGTTGCAGAGGTTTATGAATTGAGACCAATAATATACTTATTGGTATAAAATATAAATATTGGTATAAATAATATAAATATTGGTATAAAAGAAACAAAATTTATTTTATAGAACCAATTAGAACTCTGTTGACATTTGGTGGATAACAGATTTGGAATATCAAATGGAAGGCCAGGCTGGTTGTGATTCTGGGTGAACTGATCTAGTTCAAGATGTCCCTGCTCATTGCAGGGGGTTGGACTAGATGACCTCTGAAGGTCCCTTCTAACCCAAACTGTTCTAAGATTCCGTGAATTGATACTACAGGTTTTAGATAACCCAAAATGCTCAATCACTCACCAATAAGGTGAGGGCTCTCAATCTTCAGGAGTTACCTTGGGTGGCATACCAACCCAAGGTGAGAGTCCCTGACTACAGTCCTTCTGTTCCAAGGAGGACCAACTCAACCAACCCGCCAGTAGGGTTCCATTTATATCCTTGGTTGAACCTGATCTGTGGTCAAATAATGGTCACATTAACACTCACTGGCTGGGGTTGTTTACCTGTTGCACAACAACAGTCACTATAATACAAATGTGACTGGGGTTGGCCTGCACAGGAGCAGTCACCATCACATAACCAGGGCTGGCATGGAACATCTGTGGCCAGAGGGCCTCTATTGCTGCCAGGGCTGCTGCTGCTACAGCCCTCCACCACATCTAAAACATCAGTGAAGGGTTTTATCAAAGTGCACCTGTGACCACTTTGATGCAGTGCTGGTGGCAGGTCCCTCCTGAGGTGCCTCCCTCCAGAACTGCCATGGGGTACCATAAACAGGGATTGCTCCACAGTGCCTGAGTCTCTTCTGGCCTCTGTAAGTGCTAGATCTGGGGGCCAAAGGGAGAACAACATATGTCTTTCAGATCTGGATTTGGGATTCTTGTAAAACTACAGCTAAATAATTGTAAATGTTTAATAAGCTCCAACAATGTGTACCAGTTTTGTATGCAATCTCCTTAATTCTTCAGGGGATTGTCAATCAGATAATTCTGCCTCTCTTTAAAATCAGTAGGAGAGAATGAATTATTCATTCTAAGCCAACTGCAATCAGTCTCAGAGATTCCCATCCAGAAGAGCTCAGAGCAATCGCAATATTGAGTCAGGAAAGAGAGAGCTCTGCAAGAACAACCCTGGGAATCAACTCCCTGAAGATGCTTTTAATATCTTTTCCTAAGAACTCACCCAGTTGGCCCATCAGCCCTGCTCTCATGGCAAAATTGCTCTGATGGCAACAGTGGCATCTCTGGGATGTGGCAGCAGCAGAGGATCCAGCATCACACTGTGCCACGCGACAGTGGGTCAGGACAGCAATGCTCAAGCTGAAAAATAATCCAGAAAGTTTATTGCAAAGTTTTCTCCACTTTGCTGACATTTCCATGTCAGACCAGGCATGGTGAAACACATTGCAGCCCCTTAAAACAAGGTCAGATCATCTTTATGAGATGCAGGAACTGCTTTCTCGTCTGAAAATTGTGTTGCTTAATGAATCCCAGTATAACAATCACTCTCTCCCTACTTGCTATTTTCCTTACACTGTGTAAACTAGAACAATTTGCACACAAATACTTCTGTTTTCCTAAAAGAAATACATTGGAAAAAAGGAAATAGTGTTTCAGTTTTTCTCAGGCAATACAGAGATGTCTGATTTGATTGTTTCAGATAATTTTGGTTGTATTATTGCATTACACTAACCCTGGATTTTTTTTTTTTTTAGCAGTGCTGGTACTCAGTGTTTCTGCAAGCAAAACTGAATACACGCTTAAAATGCTCATGGCTAAGATTTACCTTCTAAAATGTGAGCATCTGACCCCAAAAGAGGGTTTTTGGGAAGCTGGGGTTTCTCGTGGGAGAAAAGGGTTGAGAGACAGAATTAGAGTACCTAGAGAGTCCCACCAGTGCCCCAGAGCAGCCCCCCCTTGTGAAACACCTCACAGCAGGCTTATTTGTTTGTCACCAGTGTGCACAGGCTTCCTGAAGTTTTGGGAGAGTCTTTTTTGGAACCTTTCGTAGTGTTTTTTTTTTTTTTTTTTTTTTTTGTATGTGTGTGTGTGTCTAGAATATCCAGCAGCTCCTCGGTGTCATAAAGGCTGTTGAGAGAAATCCTTTGGTTTTTTTGCTCTTTAACAGCGTGATGACAGTCATCCGCTGTTGCCATAGCGGTAAGTAGCCGTCCTGTCCAACCCGTGCGTTTCTGGGTGCTGTGGTTGTATCGAGCAGCCACTAGGTGCCAGTGCCGCTTCACACGAGAACAAGTTGGGGGCTGAACAGAGCCAAAGTCTAGAAAAAACTTTGAGGAATTTGGGCAGCTTGCCAGTTGTTAAATATAGCATTCGTCATCACAGTTGCTCTTCTCTCTCTCGGGCTGCTCTCCCTCAATGTATGGCCATTTGTGCCTTGCATATTTGCTCGGGAGGCAAGCAAAACTCCACCTTTCTTTTTTTATATCGTGGGACATAAACTAGTATGAATTTGAGAAGCTTGTGTCCTCAGGCTGAGCATCCTTGCAGAGCTCCTTTGCAAAACTCGACCATGCTGTAACTTTCCTCCTGCACAACATCCCAAATCTACCAACAGTATTTGGAGCTGCAGAAGAGATGCTAAATTAGGCTCTGACCTGAGGCACTTGAGGGAAAGGGGAGAACCCCTCTGCTGCCTCTGGGCTTTGATGCAGGCTTTTAGGATCTGTTTGATCCTGTAGTTGTCTGGTGCCATTTGGATACCTCCCACAGAGGATGATTGTGTGCAACCTACCTAGAAGTACACCAGCAGCTATTTACTTTTTAACATCTTCACAACTGGAACTGTGTATTCACAAGGTGAGTCTGGGGACCAAGGAATGTCATTCTCCCAGTACATCCCTTAACGAGCCCCAAATCTGGATGTGTACGGTCCCCATCTCCTGCAGGTAGCTGGAGCCAGGCCAGGACAAGTCTCTGGGCATGGAGATGAGTTCAAGGTGGTAGGACATCTCCATGGAGAGAACAGCCCACGCCAAGCACCCCCTGAAGGAGAGGGCCTAGTGGGTAGGGACTGTCTAAGCCTGCCAATGTCACTTAACAAAAGGCAGCTGAGAACTGCAATTTTAGCTGGCACAAAGGTTTTGGGGTGATAAAATAATTTCCAGCCCTTGAAAGAAAGGAGCATCCCATGAGACCACAGCTAGTGAACAGCAATGATTTGTGGTACCTGACTGGAATGTCATCCTCCAAAGTACTGTTCTTTCCCTCCTCCCTCCTCCCTAAAAAAGGGAAGTCCAGATAGGTATATGGTGGGGAGATGAGATTGTCTGTGAGAGATTTAGCTGAGCTAGTGGGAAAAGGGAGCCATGCAAGCTCAAAGATAAAGCTGCTCCCCTTGAAAGTCACTGGAGACATTGCCCCATGGACTTCTAGAGGGGGTTTCAGTGGGACATGGGAGATGGTTTCCAGGTGGGATGTTTCAGGGTCTATCCAGCTTCAGAGGTGGAGTTGTGTAATTCTCAGACATATTTTATTCTCTCTTTGCACCTCAGATGTGAGGCTCTGTGCTGTAGAGACCTCCAGGAAAAGGCTGGCTGGAAGAAGAGAGAAGGAAAATGCAGGTTCTGCACCTCCTGCAGCCAAACATGTGGTCATCTGCTGATTTTTCTGGGCCCTTGATCTTCCGA
>NW_009943935.1:38109-62803 GCF_000696875.1 Nestor notabilis
TCAAACATGTCATAGACTTGTTCGTGGAGGATGGATGTGTTTTTTGGCTTTGTCTTGTTATTCACTGGGAACCCACTTCTTTACAAATGAGAAATGATGGGGTTTAGGTTGGGTTGTGGGTTTGAGATTCTTAAAATATAATTCTTGCTCTCCAAAATAGCTGCTGCTGAGCAAAAGGGAATAAGTTCTTTGTGAGGGGAAATATTTAAGCACAAAATCAAATTCTGCCATTGCCCTAATTTCAAAGAAAATGAAAGCAGGACATCAGGAAAACCTAATGAGGTAAAACAATAAAACTGTCAGAGCTCCTGTTCTTGCTAAAGCCCAGAATACAGCTGACCTCTTTGTAAGTCTATAAGAACAATGTCAAGCTATTTTGGTGAAATCTCTTTTGGCTTGGTAGGGAGGCCTTTGGTTTAACGTTGTGTGCTATCAGTAGTAAGGTATGAGATCTTTCCCCCATTTCTTGGGCTCAGGATTTCTCTGGAAAGTTGTAAAACTAGAACTCTTTGTACTGGGTGTGGAAGCAGGAGTTGTTGTTGCTCAGTCATTTGACTATGATGGTCTTCAAGTAGCAGGTCCTTATCTTAAAATAGCCAGGGCTGTAGCTGCTCTTACCTATCAGTGACCTGGCAACAGGCTCCGTCCAAGTTGGGACCAACCCCTCACAGCCCTAAATCATGTATCGCCCCATCTATCCCATTACTTTGCACATTGCTGTCTCACTATCGATATTGCCCTCAAGACATCTCCATTGGGATCAGGTAAGGAGCAAAGGTATTACCTCTTCCATAAATATATAGCAAAAGTGATTCCTGCAGCATTGACAGAGAAATAAATGTTGAACAAAGAGGTGGTGGAAAAAACCTAACCCCTTTATTTTTACTTAAAAGTGTAGAAGTCTAACACTGCTGATTTTCTGCTGTGTGTGTATGCCAAGTGTCACCAAAATGCATGTTGAAAACACTCAGCATTGCTCAGCAGCTTGTGACCTTGCCTGTTTGACCTCAGATCGATCCCTACAGAGCAAAGTATGCTCTTATTTACCATGCATCGGATGACCCTTTCAGGTGAAACTGGAGGTATAAAAGGACTGAGGCATGTATGTTTGTTTAAAAAGTTTTAATGATATTTCGAAGTCCAGTTAATGTCCATGGATTACTCTAGAATTACAGACTTGCTTCACAGAACTTAATCACAGTTACAATTTCCTTGTAACGGATGATCGAGATGCCATTTCCACTTCATTCTTTTTAAACATACATGATCATTGTCCAGTAAATGGATAGCGTGATTTTTCACTACACTTCATAGTGTTAAAACTCTATACAAATCTTGTACTATGCGTACAAAAATAAGTGCTTCATGCACACACTTTTTAATACTGCTTCTTGTCCTTTGACATCTTTTTGAACTTACATAAATATCTGTAAAAGCAGACTAAAGTTACTGAACATGGAAAGAGAGAAACACTTTCTGCCAATGGTAGTCTTTTAGAGAGAAAGTGAGAGAGACATGGATATGTTACTCATTGGCAGTCAAACACTACTTAAAAAACATAGACAGAAGAGAAAATAAAGCCATACTCATAACACTCTCAGTTATTTTGCCCTCTGTGAACAGGTTTGTCTTTTTCTGTGATGACAAGCAAGCTGAACAGCAACCACAAAGGGCTTGTAATACCTTTAAGATCACCTTAATAAGCTTCTTTATAAATAGAAAGGATCTAAAAGGATTGTGAAGTATACAGCTTATGTGGTTTTGTTCCATTCCTAGTGAAATCAAGTCAGCCAAAGCATGAGAATACAAAAAACATAGCTCATGGTAGTCAACACCTTTTCATGGACCATTGTCCTTTGTACAGCTTTCGGGATGCTGATGGGAAAAACTCTGCTTGAAATGGCTTGTACAGTGTTACATTACACATTTTAGAGTGGATGAAAAATGTGGGGCCAGATCTGTTGGAATCAATGGGTATCATCAACCTTGTTTTAAATTCTCCCCCCAAAAGGCTTATTTTCTGTCCTAAACTGGGCAGATAAATTTTCTTCTTGTACATTACTTCATAGGATATATTCAATAGGATTAACCTGTCTGCTGTATTTTTGTAATACTGGGTTTCTTCTATATCTCTAGAGCTCCTGTCTCAATTTGATGGCAAAAATAAATGGATAATGCCTTCCTGCTATAACCTAAAGGGTGCTCACTGGTACTCTCCATAACAAGTACTTTTACTGTTGACATGAACTCTCTTCCACTAAATTAAGTTTTGCAAGAATTGCAGCAGCCAGCAGCCTTGCTTTAATGTGCAAAGCAGCACTTATAGCCAGGCAGGGCTCTTTAGGTCCTGTCAAAAAGTTTCCCTGTATATAATTTTATTCTTGTAGAGGTGCCTTTTATTACTGAGCTGTGGCTGTGAGCTCTTGTGCTCTAATTAAGTAGAGAATTGGCCCTGGTGAATAGTATTTTTCTGGTCCTCAACCTGAATAGTCCTAAAAGTTTTCCTATCTTTCACTGAAAGTGCCATTTGATAGGAGGTGGGAAAAATACACTGTTGTTTGCTGTTTTGTGACTTGTGGATATGGCTGGGAAGTATCAAAGTAAGAGGGAAAGCTCTGCTGAATGTTTGCCTCCTGATTTAAAAATCAAATTAGCATTCAAGAGCATGCAAACTAGCCTGTTAAGGTGGGCAGACACATTCATTATAAATGTCTTTTTTTCTTGGCTATGCCAGAATGAGTTTTAAAGGTGCTTGCAATGTTTGCATACATCCCTACAGCACTGGTGGCATGGGATGCTCAGAGGCAGTAAGAGGCAAACTGGAGACCTCCAAATGGCCAAAGGGCTACCTTTCATTTTACCCATTCCTCTGCCTGGCTTGAGAAATTTTGGGGTGAATAGAGGAGAACTCCTGATGCACAGAGGGGCTTCCTGGAGATGCCCCATCCTGCCCCAGTCTCGTGTCACAATGTCCATGGGACTGTTTTCAGCACAGGTTGTTGCTTGTAAACACATACACAACAGGCTCTATGTATATATACATACATATGTATGTATGTATATACACACATCTAAGAACCATTCATTTTCTGGGCTGAGATTCTGCTTTCTAGAGTGAAAATCTGATTTTGAGTGATTTTTTTCCTTTTTTTTTTTTAATTTCTCCTTTCCCCCCTAGTATCCTGTTATGAAACTAAAGAACTACAGAAATGAAATTCTGACTAAAATCTAACTTTAATCTAATCTAATCTCACTTTAAAATCACAAGGGTGTAAGAATTACCAGACTGAGATTTGTTTTCTGCCTGTGCTCTATTTAAGGGAACTTGATTAAAGACAGAATTAAAACGCTCCGTAGCCATCGCTGCGTGCAGCGACTGCGAAAGCAGGGTAGGCTTCGTAGGCTGCATACGTTGCTAAATCTTGCCCCATAGTCACTGCTTGTTTGAGCTGAGTGGCTGTGACGGTTGCAGCTGCATTAGCAATGGTATATCCTGTAGAGGAAAGGAGGGAAAAAATTGTAGATTAATGAAAAGACATTTAAAACTCAACATTGCCTGATAGTTTTTGATGGGAAGATTTTGCTGTCAATAGGTGTGACCTAGGGAGAAGTGAGTTTGACAATGGAAATAATCTAATCAAATGAAATAGGTCATTTCTGGCATGTTTTTTCCTCCATGTCAATGGTAATAAAGAAAAGATGGAAAATTAATGCATTTTCTCACCTATTTTCTGTTAAACATGCTGCTTAAAAAATTCAGCTTTCTGTTGAATATCTTTTTCCTTAGGCTCCAGTTATTTCTGAGCTAAAAATACTCATCCTCCCATGCATGACGTGAGAAGGGCAAGAAAATGAAGTAATACAGGGGAAATCTGGCTAGTTTTCATAGTGAAAATATGGCTCTGATACCATTCATAGTCAAAATACATGCAATTCAGAACAGCCACATAAGAAAGGAGGGAAACTCCCTCTATGCAATACCAGGGAGAAAATATTTAGTAAACCGGATTTTTCTTTTTTTTCCTAATGGAAAATGTGGTTTCAACACTTCAAAAATTTCCATGGGAAAATGTTAGCTTTGCTGATTTAAATGAATCACTGGGAAAACAAGCATTGTTTGGGGTTGGTTTGTCTGAAAGCAGGGTAAAGCAGCTTGTCGACCAGACCGTGATGTGTTTTTTGTGAACGTATCAAGAATTAAGACAAAGCTCAAATTTGGGAAGAGCAGCTGGGGTGCCCATTGGCTCTGCTGGACCACATTCTGCTGCCAAACTGCATCTCTCGCTGACCAGCTGGGCAATGGGATCAACTCAAGGTCAGTCAGAGCCAAACTCCTATCAGTAGAGGGAATGGAGATAGTGGGCAGCACTGAGAGCTGTTGCCTTGTTGAAGTATTACTTTAGGGGAAAACATGAGAAATTCACTATAATTTGAGAGTTGTGGACACTCGAAGTATCTTTTTTTTTTTTTTTTTTTTTTTTTTTTTTTTGATGGGGAATTGAGAAATCTGTCATTTCACAGAATCACAGAATGGTTTGGGTTGGAAGGGACCTTAAAGATCATCCACGGGCAGGGGCACCTTCCACTAGACTAGATTTAAAGCATATCTGTCACCACCATAAGAGAAATGATCTGCTACCTGTCATAGCCTGAGCTGAGCAGGGCTTCAGCAAGCCCTGGTCAAGGACCAGTGTGTGTTACAAGCAGAAACTCTAATGTATGTTATGTCAATTTGTTGAGTTTCCAAGACAAATAAATAAGGGTGGATGAAAGAAAAAGGAGAGATTATAATTAAGCAGTAAGTGGAGACTGTATTCAATAAAGAGCCCATTTGGTTTCCACGCTGCGGAAGCCTGCACAAACCCAGACAAATTGATTTTTCTGTGGCTTTTGCGGACTCCTGTGGCAGGAAGCCGGATAGTTGGGTTTTTTTGTTGTTTTCTTTTTTTTTCCCCTCAATTCATCCTTGAGACACTCCAAACAACTCAGTAGTACTGACTAACGCACTCCTCATGTGCAGTTTGGCATGAGTTGCTCCCACTAGATCAGAAAAACTGTTGTGCTGGAGAGCACAGTAAATGTAATGACTGTGAGCTGTATTCCTGCTCCCAGCCTGTGTTTTCCATGACTTCCCAAGCTGTTTTTTGCAATTGCAAGAGCTGTTGAGTATGAATTCCCCAACTGGAAAAAAAATTCTTCCAGTGGGGTGTGAGAGCTAGGATCAGCTCCTAACTTCCACAGCTGCATCATTCTTTTGGCTGATAAAATCAAAAGTGTTGGTTCAAAAGGAACTGTGGGTGCTGGAGAAGGATGGATGGACCATGAGTCAATTAACTGTGCATCTTTACAGGGAGGAAGATCTACTTCATCCTGGGTGGCATCAGCCAGACTGCAACCAGAAGGTCCAGGGGAGACGCATCCCATTTGTGGCACTGGAGACATCTGGTTTCTGCATCCTGTCTGGGGCTCCCAGTCGAAAGGAGGCATCCACAAACTGGAAGGAGTGAGGGGCGCTGTGTACCTGGGATGGAGCCCCGAGCTCCAGGGTGGGAGACCCCTGTCCTTGGACACTGCTCCAACTGACCTGGACACAGCCCCAAGCAACCTACAGCATCTGCAGCACCGACCTGAAGGGTCACAGGTGGACCAGAGACCCCCACCCCAGTGCCTCCAGGCTGAGTAGCTCTATGGTATGTACACTGCAGTTTGGGCAGTCCTGATATAACGATAAATTACTAGATAGGCAATAAAGATGTCATATGCATAAGTGACAAACATGAGTCAAAGTAGAGGCATGTGGGGGAACACAACAGTGTCCTCAGTGGCACAAACCAGGTTCATGCTTGACATCCACAAGGAAGCAGCGGGATGTTCCAGGGGACCTTTGCTTTACAGACCTTCCCATACCTGGAAAAGCTGGTGCTGCAGAAGGCACCTCTGCTCCCTCCATGGGAATCCCCAGTGTTTGAAGGGTGTATTCTGCTGCGTAGGTTTTGGCTTCATCGACGTAGGCGCTGAGCTTGGGTGGTGTGAAGGGATGTCTGTGAGCACAGCAAAATGTTAGCTTGTTTTTTTTCCTCTAGGACTTTCCAGCAAGATGGTTTGATCCACTCATGGATGGTATCATCCCACATATCAAATGGCAACATTATTTTACTGTGCTGGTACATTAACAAAAGTTCTCTCCTTGTAGTAGTCCTGCTTTTTTGCTGAGTCTATTGGCCCTGTGTCTCATTATGGACATAACATCCTATCAGAGCATGTTGTGCAATTTCAGTCTAAAAGAAAGCCTGTTGCAGTCTGGGCTTTTCTTTAAAATGCACAGCAAACAATGTTATAGGTCAGAAATGTTTAGAATCGTATTTGGAGCTGAATTATCAGCATGTTGCTTCAAGCTGCCTTCCCCCCCCCGCCCCAAGCTATCCTATGCTTGATTTTTGTACTAAAAGTGCCCCTTTTTTATTATTATTTCTGGCTTTCTATAATCTTTGCCCCATCAGGTAGACAACACCCAACAATGGCAGACATCACTATGAGTCCATTCAAGTTTGTGGATGTTTTTCTCCCTAACACGTATATTAAAAAGAAGAAATGGAGACTTGTGCAATTGTATTTTGAGGAGAGATGATAGACAAAATGCCATTAAAAAAAAAATCCTAAAACCCAGAAAACCTCAGAGAGTTACATACATGGTGGGATTTTGGCTGGCGAGGGCAGGGATGGTGATTTTGTATAGGAAGAGCTGTCTTTGGTCTTGGCCAATTGCAGAGTGGAGCTGGTAAACAGGCTGTCCCCAGTTGTTTTTCTGGCAGATTTCTTCTAAGATCTAGAATAGAGAAAAGGGATTTTTTTCTCTGGTTAATTGTTGTGCAGTAGCCTTCTTGCCCAGCTCCAGCCCTTACACTGGTCCCCTTCCTTCCCCCCAAAAGGGTTTTCAGGGGTGTCGTAGCAGCTTCCTCAATGGTTTAGGAAAAAAGCATAAAATAAATGACAGACAGGATACTACATCCACCTTGAAGTATAAGAGTCATCTAAATGTTTTATACTTTAAAAATCTGTTTAATTCCTGAAGTTAAAAATCTGTTTAATTCCTGAAATTAATTGTTACCCTGTTAAACCGGACATCTTTGTCCTTTTGCTGATTAGCTGGTTTATTCTGTTATTGGTTTGGTTTTCTTTGAATTCTACCCAGTAACTCTACATATGCACTTCTCTTTAACAGTGCTGAAACACCAGGGTTGCATTCATCTTCATTGCTCTGTTGCCCTCCTGGCTTAGTGGGTTACAGTGCATGAGAAGTCCAGATAGTTGGGGGGTTTTGTGGTTTGTTTGGTTTTGTTTTGGTTTTTTTTTTGTTTGGTTGGTTGGGGTTTTTTGTGTGTTTTTTTTTTTTGTTTTTTTTTTTTACATGGGAAAAAATCAACAAGCATAAAGGAAAAAGAATAAAAGAAAAAGGGCTGTGTTTTCATCC
Source organism: Nestor notabilis (assembly GCF_000696875.1). Taxonomy (NCBI): domain Eukaryota; kingdom Metazoa; phylum Chordata; class Aves; order Psittaciformes; family Psittacidae; genus Nestor; species Nestor notabilis. The sequence continues at coordinate 45,581 of NW_009943935.1, forward strand.
AATTTATTATACCGGCTTCAGTAAGTGATTTCTGCTTTGTGTTTGAAAGAGAAATGCTGAACTACATTGCTCCAAGCATTAGCACAGCTATGATAGTTGGGAATCACTGTCTGGAAACATTCTTGCTTTGGCTTTGTATTTATTTTTTCTTAACCTGCTGGGTATGTGCTGTCCCACATGGGTTCAAGCACAACATGGTATTCCTGTGCCTTCCTGTGAGTAATGCTCAGATCAGTTATCTTTTTCAAGCAGCTCCACCAGACCTGACACTCAGCTGAGAAGATGTCAGGTATTGGGGCTTTGTGCCACTGGCCATGCTGCCAGCTGGGTCGGACCGGAGACCCTAGATGCCTCCAGCCCATGTCTTTCTGTAGTCTGCCCTATTTCAAATTTACATTTAATTTTATTTAAAATGAAAACGTAAAATTTAAATGTCAGTGCTGCTTTTAATTCTGTAATTGTAGCTCCAACTGAAGTTTAGCACTTTGTAGTGTAACTAGTTCATTATATTTCTTGACTATGGCAACAGTTGTTCCCTGCTGTCCCAAAGCCTTTATATGGATGTTGGTTTTATAATGTAATGTCGACATTTAAATTGTTAGTAAAGCAGATCTGCGTATTAACACCAACCATCTCAGCTAGGCAGCAGGAATAAAACCCGTCATTCAAAGATGCTATTGGAATGGTCTCAGTGCAGCAGATGGGGGAGGTTGAGCAAGTTGACAGGTGATGGTGAGGCTGCTTGATTAATAAGGCTGTTGTGAAGCTGGCTGTAGCTGTATAAGACCTGCTGTTGTGAAATAGTAGTAGTGGGGGGATTAAAGAGCTCAGCAACTGGGAAAATGTGCCCCAAAAAACTAGTGTTGCAAGTTCCTGTTGCTGTTACTGCACTATTTTAAATACACTCAGTGGGAGTTTGCATGGATGGGAAAAGATAAAAATGTATTTCACCTGCCCTTAAGCAGTACAGCACCACTTAGGCTTTTTCACCTCTCATGCTGATATCGTAAAGGAACTGAAATTTTGCAGAGTGGAAGGAAACACTTTCCAGTTTTCTGGGAGAGAAAAGGATGTTTTGATAGATTGACAAACCAAATGCTGTGGCAATTGAAGTGTTAATAGGCAAAGATATGCTTCAAAATTCAGGGTGAGGTTAGTTTCTCTTGTTGCTTTGGATGACATAAGGGGGATTTTGTTCTGGGTTTGTTCTCTTCAGCCCTCATCTATCCATTTGGATGCCATCCCTGCACACACAACCACATCAAAAGTCTCCTTGAGCAAGCAGAGTTTTTGCCCTGGTCTGGGTTGTGCAGGCAGTCAACACATCTTTCCCCATAAATGATCTTAGGACATGCATTGTTTTTCTATATATGCACATTTGTTCCTTGGTAAAGCTCCAAGCAATGCATCTTGTTTATCAAACTCATTTTGGGTGAGAATTTTTTTACCCTCAGTGCTTTTATGGAGCAACAGCCATAGTCAGATTTCATCTTACACCTGTGGGTATTAATGAAAACTCTCCTCCAAGGGAGAGGGAATGCTGTTCTCCAGTGAGGTGGGTGGGTATTGCAAGATACAACTAGTGGTATTTTACTTTTTTAATGCTGCAAGAATTGATTTAGTTATTGCTGCCCAGTGCAGATACAAGCAGGGAGACGTTTTTCCAAAAGCGTTTTGGGCAAAGACAGCCTCTGGCTGGGATATTGACCCTCTTTTTTGTGCACGTACCTGAGGAGCGAGTTTGATCCCTTGGGGCTTTAGCGTGACATGGTTCATTGGCGTGAGCTCCATTCCTGGCAAGAGGTCGTAGAGTTTATCCTCTCCCCTCTTTTCTCCTTTGAGCTGGTATCCGCGCCCCAGGCCTGTGTACGCCAGGTAGCCTCGACCTCCCAGTCCTCTAACTCCCGCAGCCCCTACAGGTACATTCATGTAAATTTCTAGGAATGTAAGAAGGCATTAAACTGAATCAAATTGCTGGAAAAATTGCCCTGATTCTTTCTGAAATGGAAAAGTTAGCCCCACTTGCCAAGTTTGGGAAGTGATGGGCAGGAGGCCCCCAGAGCCTGCTGATGGGATAACCCAGGCTCCACATTTACACCCTTTCTTTTCGGGCTTGTCTGCTTGGGCAGGTAAGGGTTTTTTTGGGCTGAGGGCCCTGATTCTTTCTGACCCAGTTTCCATGTTCTCTGGTCAGTTTTGAGTTTCTGACACCTTTCTATTCAGATTTGTAGTTGAAAGGCAGAGAGGGGACAGCTGATATCACCTGCTAACCCCAGTATGATTTCACTTTCTTGAAGAATTCAGAGCTTATACAGTGCTAGCTTACAAGAACCAAAATCCTGTTCCCCCCACCCCTTCATTACACTTCTGTTTTTCCTAGGGGAGCTATACTTGGCAGTGTGTGGAGGCTGTAAGAGAGAGCTGATGGGTTATCACATCCGCACCTTTCCCAGTGCGACCTTCACAGAAGCTGGTTTCACCTGTGTGGGCAAAAACATGGGGGCAGCATGCTCCCCAGTCCCCTTCCTTGGTAAGCAGGAAAAACTGTCAACACAGTCCTTGCTGACCCTACTGGGGTACCACGCAGGGTTCCAGGCTGCCATGGGACCTGGCCATAGGCCTGGGGACACACGCTGACTGTCACAGGCATCATAGCTGGAAGGAAGATCAAATGGGCAGATTTATTTATTTTTATTCTAGCCCCAAGCTTACTTCTCCATTTACCAAATGATGCCTACAATGACATTTAATTTGGGGGTACATGAGTGTGAGGATTTGATTTGGTCCCAGTTCCCAGTAGCTTGCAGAAATACTCCGTTTTCACAGACTGCTTATTATTAGGTTAATGATCCCCACAAAAAGAAGTCCATCTCCCAGAGCACATTATGAATGGCTTGCTTGCTTTCAGTGCTGGTTCCTACTCTGTATCAGGGTAATGTAACCTCCTTGGGAAGGCTTTGGGTCAGAAAACACCAGGACTGGTAAAACTTTCCCTGTGACCTTCAAAGCAAAGAGGAAACAGCAGAGAGCTGTGCTGGTGGCTGGTTACAGAGTTGGATCTGAAGGGGAGAAAGGAAAATTGTTTTATTTGGCCTTCCCTGCTGGGGCAAAACCAGGAAGATTCATGGTTTATTTACACTGGACCAAGGGCAATCTGGAAGCTCTTTCAGGCTTGCTTCAGGAAAATGTTTATTTTTTTCATGCCCTGCTTAGTCTGCTGGAAGATCATTACACCTTTGGGTAGGACAGAGCCCAAAACCTGTGTTCTGAAAGGGGTCCAGCATCCAGGTCAAAACTAACACCCTCAAAAGGAGTCTAGGGAGCAGCCACCCAAGTCCCGGAGGAGATACTTTGCTAGAGCTGAGTATACGGGAGTTACCTCGGATGGATGGGGGCCGGATGATGCTCCTGTTGCTGAGCCCCTTGGTGGTGGGGAAGTGGAGGTTGGGGATAGCCGCGTAGGCTTGGGGCGCGTAGAAAACTGGGGCACCCAGGTAGGTGGTGGCGGGGTCATACACATGTCCAAAGGCGTAGGTGTATTCTCCTTGTAGCATGGTGCCTCTGCCGCCTGTGCCCCGGGTGTATCTGACATAGCTGTCTTTGTCAACGGGTTTGGCTAACGTCACCTCGATTGGGGACCCATCCAGCACCTTCATGCCGGGAGAAGCACAAGTGTAAGTCTCCAAAGTGCATGGAGATTATCCTGCCTAGGGAGGCAGTTTCCCTGCGTGGTTTGCTAATGGGACTGGAAGATGGAGAAAACTACGCAAAAAAGCAAAACCCTCCCTCCCATGGGTGGAAGAAGGCTCTGGCTGGGTGAAGGCTTAACATGCTGAGAATACCCAGCCCTGACCCCAGCCAGGAAAGGCTCTTTAACTGAATTATCATGCTTATGAAACCTTCAAAAGGCTTCACTTGTCTAAAGTAGCATGTCAGTCACTGAGATTATATGTGCTCCTATGGAGAATAGCAGTCGCAGTAAAAATAGGAGTGGTGTTAACACCTCTTCGAGAACAGCTTTTGCACTACACTGCCACGAATTACATGCAGTACAAAAAGTACTAAATACAGCAATCTCCTTGCAAATCCACATCTGAATTCGGAGCAGATGTTTTGACCTTGTTTGTCCCACTTTGCCATTCACACGCTGTCCTGGGAGTGTTTCTGGTAGCAGACATGGAACAAGGATATGAGTGTGTGCCAAAGGATCCTGTAACCCCTCATTTGCTAGTCCTTGTTTCAGCTTTGCTCTGCTTTTTGTTTTTCTTTCTGAGCAGTGAGCTGGACAAACATCTAGCACAAATGCAGTATGTAAGAAGCCAAAACGAACAGTTTGTGTATGTCAGAGCTGCTGAAAAATGAATTCAAGAGTATAAAGGCAGCCTGCAAAGAGTAAAAAGGGCTAACATCTTCAGGATGATTATGTAGCTAATAAACCAGTCAGGTTTGTTTCAACTGTGTATAATATACTGCACATAAACCCCACAAATTAGCATTTACAGCACCTTTACCTTCCCATTCAAGGCTTTCATAGCTTCCACTGCATATTCTCTTTTATTAAAGTGCACAAAGGCGTAGTCTCTAATTTTCTTTACTCTCTCTACTGCACCTGCAGAAGATGTCAGAATATTAGTTGGAAGTGAGTATTAGGTGGAAAATGCAGATATGGAAGAGCAATTGTGTTGGGTTAGGAGTCCTTGGATAGCACAGGCTGACCAAGGGGAAAAGAACAAGAGGGTAATGTCTTCTTACCTCTTACGTTGTATTTGCCATGGTAAAAGTAAATACATAATGGTTACAGTATTTCAAGGCAAAATAGAAGTAGTTTGGGTCAGACACCAGTAAGTTTCCAATTAAACAGGAGTGTTTTCTTCCAAAATTCTCTATTGGATGTTAACTTTGGTCTTGCGTTTCCCTTCTGTGACAAACCAGATGGCTGAGCAGGGCATGAGACAGCCCAGGATTTTGTGACCTACAGGTAATGCCACCATGTTATCACCATCTCCATGGTTTCATTTGTGCATTATACTTGGCAATCAGAGGCAGCTTCAGGAAAGCTGATGCTTCTGCCATAAAACAAGGAGATTCTTAACCATCTACTCAGGATGTTCAGCAAGAATGAGCACGCAGTCCTGCCTGGGAAAGAGCAGCCCCGAGCATGGGGATTGGCTGGCTTTGACAGGGCACCAGGTCTGGCCCTAAAAAACAGCCTTTCCCATGTGAATGGGGCATCTATCACCTTGGCCCCAGGTGATGGGGGATCCTCCTCCCTGAAGATGCCTTGATTTGCCTTGACACAGCCCAAATCAGCCTACTGCACCTGTGATACTGGCCCTGCAGGGAGTGGGATTGGGGTGGAGGACTCCCACCTTGGTGCCTTCAGCCTGAAGCTTTCTTACACTTCTGTGATTATTCAAAATAATTCAGATGTAAATGGTTATTTGTTCTCTTCTATATCCATGTTCTACAGCTTTCCCTTGTCAGCTGCTCTGCTGCTGAGAACTTCTCAGCACTGAGATGTACAATATTAATAAGTTTGTCTTCAGAATAACCACACTAGTCCTATTCCCCATGATCACAAGCTTTAGACATCTGCCTTTTCTAATTGTTCATCTTCCCTGCTCCAGTGGGTTGGGAAGCACATTGTCAACCAACCCAGCCACCAAAACTATAACACCCCCAAACATATACTTTGGGTATGTGGCTAAGGGATGCTGAATGACTCTTCTGTTGGCTTCTTACACTTTAAAGCTGAACAGGTGCACATGGAAATGTCATATTGCTGCATGACACTCTTAAATAACTGCAGGAGAAAATACTTTTCTTTGAAGTTCAGGGGGAGTCATTGGGAGCTCCAGAGGGCAAAATGAAGCCTGTTCCATATAACCTGAGCAGCTTGCACGTCTTCAAAAGGACACCAGAATGGTAAGCAGCACTTCATTTCCTTCTGGAATTGGATGGTGATTTTCTTAGCCTGAAGTTACGGGAGTCATATGCTGATGCTACAAGGCAAGGCTTGAATGAACTCTGTGTTTTGAAAATCCCCCTTTTGCCTCCTCGAGAGTGCCCTGTGTTACTGATCCTTTCCTGAGCGAAAAATCTTGCTTGTCCCTGCTTCTGCCTCTTCTGGGGCAAAGCAACGTGTTGTTATCAGAACAGCTTCTTAATGCCCTGGATCAAATGCACACTTCAGGCAAGCGCTGCTGAAATGTACCACAATGAATAAGGCAGATAACCAAGGAGGGGAAATGAATCATTTCAGATCCTTGCTGACTTTTTTGATTGTAATCTCACTGTAACTTAAATTGCATTTTTCTCTCCAAAACTCAGGTTTTGCTGCTCTGATGCATATTTTTTTTTAAAGCATGGCACAACTTTAAAAAATGCATCCCTAATTTTATCCACAATCAAGTTCTCCATTTAAAAAATAAAAATAATTTCCAGCTTGAGAAGTGAAATGATAAAGTGAAAATTACAGATGATGCAGATCTTCTTTTGTTGTACTAGAAAACTTCTCTTAGGAGCAATGCTGATGACTGTTACCAAAGTGACAAAGGGGTATAAATGTGTTTCTGGGGAGTGTGAGCAGTTCAGTGTTCAGGAGCAAAACTGGGCAAATAAAAGAAGGAAACAGTTAAGAGAGTGTCATGATAAATGTTCAACTCCTGGGTAAAACGGGATCTCAAACAGCTTGATGGTGATTAAAATTATTAGACAGAAACGTTAGAAGGACAGAAGAGACACATAAGGAAACCCCATAAAGTCTTTTGCATTGCATCCTAGTACAGGAAAAGAAATGTATAGTGCAGAAATGAACAGTTAATGAAGGAAAAATGAAGCTCTGTGGTATATTTTTAAAATAATAATAGAAAGTAGTTAATGGGAATGAGATGAAAGGCAATTTCACATTGCCAAGCGTAAGTTACTAATGCCTAATGGACTGTGTGGCTTGGAGAGATGCAGAAATGGGTTATATTTACGTTGTTGTTTTGGGGTGGAATTTCCTAAAGCTGGAGCAACTCAGACATAAAAACTCCCTTGAAAGCAGTAGGATCTTTATTCCCAGCAAATATGCTTGCTTTTTGAAAAATCTCAACTGAAGTGTACGCAATGTATGCCATGAAGGATTATTGTCAAATTCTGCGTTAAATGATAAGCACTGATTATTCAAAAATTTACAGAAGAATGTGTGTGTGGGGGGTTGTATGAAAATGATAAAATTCAGAATTTATACAGATTAGATAAAGTGCATTCGTATTTCTGTCATCATCCTTTGCCATAGAAGAATGCTGAAATCACTGCGCTGTTTCACCAACTCTCTAAGAAACACCAAAATGATTTAAAATAATTTTTTTTTGACACTAGCATCCCCATGCAGCATTTTGGATCTCTTCCAGTTGCCAATCATCCTAAAAAGGTTAGTAGTGTTGTTAGCTGGAAATTAAGCAGCCCTTAATGGGATGGCATGATGTGCGTGTTGGGTGGGAGCCTTCAGCATAATGACTATTTTGGTGGCATTACACATGAACATCTTATAGCAGAAAATGAGTCATTTTTATCTCTCCCTTTGACATTTTATGAATGGAGAAATATTTCCATTTGCAGTAGTAGTACTTTTTTAAGAGCTACTGTGTCAATGGGCTCCTACCTGGTTTGATGTTGTTGAACTCCTTTTCTATGGTCTCTTCAGTTGTTGAGAGCATGAGGTTCCTCACGTAGAGAATTTTTACAGACGACATGGTGTCTTCGTCCACCTCCACTTCAGGTTCTGCCCAGTCAACGGCGATAGGGTGTCCCCACAACTGGATCCTTCCTTTAAAGGAATCAGCATGGTCAGTGTCAAACAGGCTTTGGTTCCTCTCACTTCCACTCAAAGACTAATTTAATATGCAGTATGAACAGCAAAATAGGCCAGTTCTACAAACAGAATCAAAATAAGCCTTTCTAGCTCAAAGCACGGCTGCTTCATTAACTCGTTTCCAAAAGCAGATGGTCACACTTTGAGCATGTTCCCACTAATACCTAGATGCCTGCAGAAATGCAGCATCCAGAATTAAAGAAATGAAAATATGGCATAATTCACTAACATCCATGTTCCGTGGAGCGCTCTCTAAAGGAAAATATTTGAATGAACTTATAAAAATCCCTCTTGTCTGCAAAAGTTTAATTCCCTAGATAACAGGATGGAATCCAGTAGTCCCAGTGGGATGAAATGACATCGTAAAAGCAAGGATGTCTCTGTGTGCAAGTATTTGAAGTCATGTGGTCCCTGCTGGGTGAAGTTGCAGCAGAAGTAGTATAAAGGAGAGACTCAGAAAGTAGCAATGCATAAAATAGGGTGGGGGTGTGACTTAGCAGCATGGTAAGTGCTAGATATTCTTTCCAAATAAATGAAATAAATCTGCCTCTTCTGCAAATGTGCCCCAAAGAGTAAATGGGTCTTTCTGTGGGTTTTTTGTAACCTTCTCTCTGATCTTTTAAGCTGAAATCTGAAAGAAACCCGAGAATGCCTGTGCTGGCAGAGGGAAAATTCTATTCCTGCAAAATGTTTCTTGAGAGATGTAAAAAAGTCATCCAAACTTGCATCTCCACTTGGATAACCCAATTGAGATGAGATGGGAGCTCCAAAATAGAGAAAATTAGAGAGTGAGGCTAGAATTTGGAGACTTGTTTTTCTATGTTTGAAGTGAAAATCATCAAACTAAACGGAGAGAGGCTGCTCCCTGTTTGGAAGACTCATGAACAAGCTGAGATTTGTGGAGCCAAGTTGGGCTGTTGCTCAGCTTTCAACACTGCTCTATCTCACTTGAGCTGTTAGTGACCAGAAACGGAGAGAGAGGTGCTAATGGCAGCCAGGTGAAATGAAAGGCCATGTGCCCCTTTCTGAAGTGCCATTTTCTGTTCAGTAATGGAAATAATGACCTGGTTGACCTGCAGCAAGGAGCTAGTGCCTGCACTAGCCTCTTGTTAAAACCCAGTCTTCCTCCACCCTCTTGTTTAACCAGGAGACAGGACAAAGTTTTTGTAAAAAACATCTTCCTTTTTGAGCATTTCTGTCTCTTCTATGAAGAGTCCTTAAAGAACAATTAGTTCAGAGTAAAGGAAGCATCTTGATAATGATATTCAACCTCACATTCACCCATTCAACCAATGTATGAGCTGGAAACTCATTCAATTCTGGCTTGAAACTTCTTTCAAGTTCCTCCTGTATGTTTGCAACATCAGAAGACTCCAGCTCCTGCTCAGGCCTTTGAAATTCCCCAAAATGTTTACCGAGATGTCCCTAAATTGGAAATCACTAGCACATTGCACATCTCTGTTCAGTGCTACATGCTTGCTCCATCTGTCTCACTGTCTTTGCTCAGAATTTCAAGTGCTCTGCTCCCTCAAGGCTATCACCAGCAGCTGTGGCTGTGCCCATGCCTTCCTTCATTCTCGATATAAAAACCATGGAAAAGTTGTGCTGAAGCACAAACCAGCTGAATGTTTTCCATAATCAGGGAGATGCTAAACCGATGCAGAAAACCCGGAGTAAAAGGAAAAATAGTCAGCGTGACATATCCCATGATAGCTAAGCATATTCAGTGCTCACAATCCTGCTCAGTTTTTCACAATAAGAAAAAAGGATTTAAATTACTCAGGATGTTTCATGGGCTGTTGTATAGAAAGAATGAAATAAGGCTGGTGGGTTATGAACAAGTCTCAAAACAGAAAACAGAAGGTTTATTGTATTCTTTTACCAGCAGTTGAGCTGGGTTTGACAAAGTAGTGCAGGAGCTGCCAAGTGTAAGAAAGCATGAGAAAATTGGTGAAATCACTGCAAATGCACTTAAGGTTAAGTGACTCCTTCTTCTAACACCTGCCAAACCTTTCTCTTAAGGTTAAGTGACTCCTTCCTTCTAACACCTGCCAAACCTCTCTCTGCTTCACTTTGAATATCCCCCAGCACAAAATTGCATATAATTATTCTTCATACTGTTTAAATCCTAAAGCAATTCCTTATTTGAAGTTTTCTTCCCACATGAAAATATCCATTTTCAGGAAAATCCTCAGTATATTCTCAAGACTAGAATATGTTCTTGGGTGCTTTCCACAGTGGTTCTCTCCAAAAGGCTGTAAATGAGGCTATATTTTATATATAACCCAAGATAACTACAGGATAATGCACATTCTACAACAGGTCTGTATGGATGCACACAGCTAAATCCATCTAGCTATATTTTTAACAAATTCAAGCTCCTCATCGAAGAGCATGGATAATGAGCATGGTGCTATATCAGGATCTGTAGTGAGTGGCCCACCCTGCCCTCCAGAGCCAGGGTGACTCCATCAGACAGCCGTGGTGTATTGGGGTCCCTCGTCGCTCTGTCTCTAGCAGTTGAGAGGAGAAAACCCAGCAGCATTCCTTGGGTACCTGGATCTTCTGGAGACTTCAGTCTCACTGCGGTGCAATATATACATAGGTGATCCCTGAGATGAAGCCATCCCTACTACCCTCACCATCTGTACTAACCTGGCAGCAATTTTCTCCTGGCCATGGCTGCCGCCCGATGGCTTTCATATTCCACGAAAGCAAAACCCCGGTTTTTGGTTTTATCAGCTGCACTAGGGTAGACAATGACGTCCACGACTCCATCTGTGACTTTCTTCATCTCTGCTAAAATTTCCTCCCTCTTCTTGGTTTTGGGGATCCCTCCCACAAACAAGCGGCAGTTGTCCACGCTGGCACAGACCCCGAGGAGACGCCCGTTCCTGAGTATAAACAACATTGCTGGTTTGTCAGGTGTCAGGATCAGTTCTCAAAGAGAAGAAAAAAAGATAAAACCCCCCTCTTGTCCCAAAACACAAGGTCAAACAGAAGGCCGCCTACTTCTGCAGCATATGTTGTTTAGGATATTCAAGTAGTCTTGCTCAATGCAAAAGCTAATGTGGAGGCTACCACTGTGATAAATTTGAAGTAAGGCAGCACAGTTGAAACGAAGAATTTGAGATCAGCCAAATCTTGCTTTTGCTTCCTGGGATTCTCCTTTTTGCTATTTGCAAAAATGGCTGCTACCAGACAACTGTATCTAACACCCGTGGTCACAGCAGTGACTCTTGTGTTGGCAGCAGTGTAAACCAGGATTCATTGTGTTCACTTGTAGCTTCCCAGTCACCACTGGGACCCATGACTGAGGTTTTGGGGAAAGAAAATCCCTTGTCATGCAGAGACACCATTTGGGGGCTCACTGGTGTCAACTGTTGTGCAGACCCCAAAGTAAAAAATTCCTTACATCCACTTTGCTCACCTTTTCATGGTCCAAGCATCTCTTGTAGGTCTTGAGAAGCTAAAAACTTCTTTAGAGGAGTCTTTGGAACAAGGGAAGTAAGCAGAGGAGGTGGATGAAGCCTGATCTTTAAGACCATCCAACCTCTGATACAAATCACGTTTTCACCCCCACTGTGTGCCTTGTGACCTGCTCATCCTTAGGGTTGCTAGTAAAGCAATTCACAACACATTTTCCTTTCTAAAAATAAAGCAAAAGCCATAAAATTGCCAGAATGGTTTATCTATAAATGCTTTTAAGCAAAAGCATCTACTACTCACACTTTGAACTGGAAAAAAACCACATTACATGTGGTTGAAATCAAAACAAAACGTATTGATGGGCCCATATGTTGTTGATTTCTGGGTGTTTTGTTCTCAGTTTTTAGTCACAAATATGAGAGCTTTTTCTGTTCCTATCTATTAGGAAATGTCATTATTTTGCCAATTGGTTTCCATCCTATTTCACCATTTTTTGTTATCAGTCTGTCTCCCAGAACATATCTGCAGTACAGGTTGTGAGGGAGACTATGAAGAGGAACAAAATGAACAAAAACAGCCCAGAAGGGAAGATGAAATAAACAGCAATGGTTAGGCTAAAGTTAATTTGATCCAAAGCAAAACACTTTTTTCAATGTTCTGATAGATTTTTTTTTTTTTTTGGAAGAAATTTCCTGCAAGGGATGTCTTACATACTGCCTTTCTTCTATGGCGTAAAGCAGTGCCTGCACAGGAAGACAAGAGGTAATTTCCTCTTAAAGCTTAGGTATCTAAATAATCTTCCTCTGGACTGCAAGGAAAAATATGCCTTACATACATAACAAAATAGATTAATACATATGATTTAAGGTTGATGTGAAGGTTTTTCCCATGCTTACCTAATTTCATAATTATTGAGTTGCTTTATTGCACTCTTCGCCTCCTGTTTGTTTGAGAAGGTCACAAAGGCATAGCCCCTGTTGTTGCCATTAAAGTCCATCATCATTCTCATTTCATAGATTTTGCCAATCTGTAAGTAGCGAGAAAAAGGTCTGTTAGCAAGAGGGGAGGTATTTGAACAAGACTGTGTGCTTCCTTGACTATAGCATGTCAAAGCTCCACTAGTAGTCTGGGCCAAATCATCTCCAGTTCAGTCTTGAAATGCAGCTTTGACCATTACTCACCACTGCAATACAGATAGCTACCTGCCATAAAGTCTTACTTTTTCACATAGTGGTATAAGTTCATCTTCAAAGAGGTCTCTGGGCAGTTTCCCAATAAAGATCTCACAGCCCCTCTCTGGTGGAGGGCCATCCCAGCCAGGTGGTGGGCCTCCGTATTTCCTCTGCCCATTTTCCTGCCATGGAGGAGAAAAAAGAAAGAACGGTTTAGATATAGATTTTAAACGTAGATGTAACCAACACCTTCCCAGGGAATGACGGTTTAGACATGCTCTGTTACCAGTGGGCTGGAGGCAGATGCCCTCTTTGCCTTCAAGGAGCAACTCCTTACAGGATTAACAGAGATAATGTAGAGTGCATTGCTGCCTCAGTGCCATATCTGTACTGAAAGGCTTTGTTAACGCAGTTAGTATGTTGGTGATGTACTAGAGAAGGGCCTGGTTTGTATTAGCTGAGTTTTGCTAAGGTGTAGGCATCAATGTATGCTCTGCAATTGCTACTTGTCCAAGGCAGAGACAGTCAAATACCTCCTTGGGAAACGTAGGTTTTCTTGGCTGTGGGAGGTGAATCTCTGTGGTCTTAGTCTTAGTTGTGGACTGCTATAGCCAGGTATGAAAGTATGAAAAACTGAAGATAAAGGCACAGTAAATATAAGACACAAAGAAGTTGATTATCTTCTGAGTCAGGTACTACAGAAAGCCTCCTAAATGACAACAAACCCAGCTGCTGGCCTGGTCCTGGGATGCACACAGGATTAAGGGCTATAGGAAAATGCTTTTCCCCAGGAGTCTCTTTTTGCTTTGGGCTGTTGTGCCCTCTAGTGCTATACAAAGCAAGACAAAGTTCAAGGCAGTCACCTGCCTAATATTCAGTGTTTTCAGTTACTTCATCCAGGATGCAAAGTTGATCATATCAGTCCAACACTTGAAAAATTAACTTGTTTTGGTCATGCTAACTGAGAAAGACTTCTTTAGATGGCATGCCCACTCTCCACCACCCTAAACAGGGTAGGCTTTGCACTTGGAGACCTTGAAGACTAAACTGAGAGCAAACTTTTAGTGTCTGGGCAGGTGAGGCACCTGTCTGCCTCACATGCACATGCACATGAAGACAGATCTAATGGTGACGTGCTGGACTTCTGTAACCAGCTCTGGACCTATGCTTTCGTGAAACTTTGTTTAGTGTGTTTTCTTTGCTCCACTGCCACTGTAGCCATGGCTTTAAGACACCAATCCCAATCTTTCCCAATGCTTAGTAGTGCTCAGGGGTGGTTTTTTACTACCCTTATCATAATTTGGCATGCAGCAAGAAATTCCTGGAGGAATAAGATCCTGCTTCATAAAAGATAGCATCTACTTCATGTAGCTACATGCAGCAGATGTGTTAGATAAAAATGAAGAGAAGAATGAACAAGGAGCACTTCCCGCATACAGATTCACTGCTCAAGCCCCTGATGCAATGCATCACTTCAGGATGAAGCCAGACACTGCACACAAAAGGACACGACTGTGAGTTCCTACCTGGATCAAATTATATCCTGTTCGCTGAATTAATGCACGAAGAGCAGCTTCTTTCTGTGTGCCGGTCAATCCATCCCCGGATTTGTGATTTGATTCCATTGTGAGTGATTATCAGCAAAAAATCAGGTTAATTAGGGGTGCTCACTGCAATCAAATTTAAGATAAATTAAATAAATTAATACAGCTATGAGGAGAAAGTCCACCCTCCTGAGAAATTTAACAGGATCATTCTTCCTGAATCAGTTATTTTGAGATAAAAACAAATCAAAACATCACAGGCCAAGGAAATAGCAAAAGGATCTGCCTCATGTTGCATGAAAATAAGTAGCATTTAAACCTACAGTCAGATTTTGGACAGCAATTCAGTGACATGCAGAAGGATATTGTAACATATCAGTGTATGCATCTTAGGAGGAAAATGCATGTAAGATGCCTACTCCTGTGCTGAGTACATGATGATGAGTCCTTTATGCCATTACATCCTGCTGATGCTGGGAAGAGAACCTTGTGTAAGACAGGTCTGACATTCATTAGAAACAAGACCTAGGTCCAGATTTGGTCTATTTTTTAAAACCAAGAACATAGGAGAACTTCATATCTGTATCTAGGATCAGACGTGGGACAACCTTGGGTTTAGATATTTTGTTTCAGAGCTGTAGTTTTAGGTTTGAGGCTGCCCGCTTTGCCTTTGGACATTACTTGCTTTGTGCTCCTATATCTTTGTATTCTGGAAGATTTAAACAGGTGGATTATTCTCATTACCAAAATGGGGCATGAGCTCAGGTGTTTGGACAATCTCAGCCTCGTGTCACTTGGGCTCTGCCACAATGAGCTCCAGAGACTGCAACTTAAGTACTTGGAAATAGAGACATCTTTGTAATGCCAGATTTTGGAGCTATTTATTGCTGAGGTTTGTGAGACCCTTCAGATATTTATTTATTTATTTATTTTCTGTTCTCCCAAGTTCTGCAGTGTTTTAATTATTACCAGCATGCAGGGTCTGGATGATAGACTGTCCAATACAATAGCTCTCATCTGTCTAATTCCAAAATGAGTGTTTTCTGCAGCAACTGGAGCCTGATTATTGTTATGTTTTGCCCTTGCTGAGGGTGGCAGCAGAACACAGGTGATGCTTGTGGTTTCTGTGCCTGCTGACTCCTCCAGAGCTGGGGTTCAGCACAGCACGGGGCAGGATTAACGCACTGCTGTGCAAAAATGAGTTGGATGATTTTCTAGGCTGCTTAAGAGGGAAAAAGAGGTTGTTCAAAAAAACCCAACCCAATTAATATCCAAATTGGTTTTGCATCCACCCCTGCCTGGATAGAAACAACCTAAATGCACCCTATTGAGGAAAATTCTGCCATACTGCCAATTTGGCTTCTTTTATTTTGTTGCATCCTGGTTTCAACAGGGGTTTGAGCAATCAGATTGCAGCACTTGATGCACAGTGCTCCACGAGCCTCTATTAGCTCTTATATCTGGATTTGAGCCTATCCTCATGTACCTGAAGGCTGGGACAGAGGTGGGAACAAAAGGGGATGGCTGCTCTGTGCAGGTATCTCAAATATTCACCACCTCAGATTTCATAATCTTTTTCTTCTCTATTAGGTGTATCAGTGCTGCAGTGACCTGCTTCCCAGCAGGGAGGTTGCCCCAGGTGTCAGAGCACAGAGGCAGGCAGTGGGCAGCCTGAAAACAGCAGGCACATTGACATGTGCCGGCAGTGTCTCCTCTCCTGCTGGGAAAGTGGCTGTACTGCAGCCAAGCAAACCTCGGTGGCTTTCCAGTCGTGGCTGAGGTTTCCAGTCTGTCCCCAGCCATGACCTAGTTAGATGAGTAGTGTAAGAGCCTGTAGTGTAAGAGCCTTCCCCCTTCCCTGCAAACTGCACGGTTTCATGCTGCACTTCCCTAGGGGCTGGGTGTCTCAGCCATTGATGCTTTGAATGTGTTTGCTTGTGGACCCTTAAATGCCAAAATCTCAGTACCTCTCCTCCAGGGAGAAGTAATTTCCAGTAACATCTCACTCCAGGTGATGGTTTCACACTGAGTGAGCACAAGCCGCGGGGCTGGGGGATGGATGGAATAGAGCATCTCCCTGGCTGATGCATTTACTGTAGGAACAATATTCCTCTTTGGTTTCTGCCTTATTAGATAAGACCAGGCAAGCTGTTCTCGTAAGGCATCCTGCAAATATTTTAGGCTCCAGACCAGCATGTCTAGACACTGGTGTACTCCAAGATATGTGCAAGCAATCTGCTAGGAATAAGGGCGCAAGAGCATTCAAGGTTGCACAAGGTATTAATCACAGCCACTGTAAAATCCAGTGCTGGAGATTTCCACACATTTTTTGAAAGTGCCAGAAAAATTGGTAGCCATTCTCTCAGGGTGTGTGTTAATAATGATCTGGCCTTAATCTGTGTCCAGTGCTTCCACATGCTGCTGACTTTGAAGAAAGTCCAACCATCCCCAAGGAAACAGCTCTTCCCTGTGCAAGTGGGGGAGTCTCCCTATCCCCAGGGATGCTTCAGCTTGCCTGGACTCATGGCCCTCAGCAGACTGCTGCAGCTGTGGTGTTTGTCCAGCTGGAGACCCCCACCCTAGAGGGGTGGGTACCCTATAGGGTATCTCCAGCCTGAGTTACTCTGCAAGGCTCTGCTCCTGATTCAGGAGGAGCATCAGAAGCCAGGGATGGACAACACTGCACACTCAGGGCTTGGACACACATGTGGATGACCCACCACACTACCCAGATCTGGTTTGTAGCTCCACTCTTAGAAATTAGGTCCTTCTTACTAATTACAAGCTCAGAGTCATTCATAGCTAATTTAGAAGCCTTGTTGCTAGAGAGGTTTCCTGCATCAGTTGGGATGGAAGCAGAAATCATACCTCTTTTTTTCAGAAGGTATAAATCCCAACACAAGAAATCCCAAGCACAGTAAAACAGGCTTCCTAGACTTCAATTTTCCAAGCAATTCTTCTCTTCCCCTTCTCTTCTACTTCCCTTGGCCTGAGGACACATCCTTTTTGGACAGGGCACTTTCACACCTCTGCCACCCAAGGGTCTATATCCACCAGTGTATCCAGCCTATTTCCAGAATATAAGTCGCGGAGGGATGCTTTGTTTCTGAAACTGATGGGATTTCAGCACTTTACCCTTATTCCAGGCATCAGCATCAGTCCTTGCAGTGGTGCTCGTGTGCTGGGCTGGTTTTTTTATCGTTAAGGGAAAGAAAGGAGG
>NW_009943935.1:62834-65442 GCF_000696875.1 Nestor notabilis
TCACAGAACCTGGGGAAACACAATTACTTTCTCTCCTTCTTTGTTCCCTGGGCCATTAATCAATAGGCAAAATCACCTTCACAGGGGCAAAACTCCTCTTCTATGGCTGCTGTTCAAAAGTGTGAATGACTGCAGCAAATTAAGGCAGTATTTTTAGTACTATTTAAGAAAAAAACCAAAACGAAACCAAAACCAAACCAGCAACCACACTTAATAGAAAGAATTGTTTTGGAATACGATCATTTTCAGGGGTCTGATTGCTTGCTTTTAAAAACTACCATTATGCTAAAAAGAAAATTAAAAAAAACGGTGGTTGCATTTTATTCAGATGTTTACATTAAGATTAGGACTTTCAGAGATGCAAATTGTCCAGGAATGTTAACTCATTTTTGACTAAATTTTAAATAATACTACGAAGTTATAAAGAATCCTGTGCCATTAGAAAAGGAAGGTACTGCTTTTATCTTAAATCATATAATCACTTCATTTTTTTTCTCTCCATTGAACACTCTTATTTATTGCAAGTTTCTGTTAAAACTCTAAAATGCCCAGGCAAGAAAAAGTACTTTTATGCCTAGCAAACCCCATAATGACAAGAAACAAACTTCTTACAATACTGCTTCACCTCTCCATGACTGCTTCTACACATGGTTTCCTTGCCAGCTACTGCAGGCAGATCATATAGCTTTGCTCCATCCATCCAGAAGCAAGATGAAGGCAGAACCTTTTATCTCCAAAAAGTGGATTTTACTTTGCTTTTGGGTTATTTACTTGGAAAAGAGAGAATCTGTTTTCCCATTCAAGGAATGTTTCCCTTGAATCCATGCCAATATTTTTGTTGAGAAGAATCATAGAATACCAGGTTTGAAGGAGGAAAGGTGCAATTTGCAGCTGGACCCTGTTCTCTTTCCCCATCACTTTTGCACCCTGAGCCTGCCCCTTTGCAGCCCTTTTGGGGAAACCTGGTTACTGTTTCCATGAAAGAGATAACAAAAACGTGTTTGTCCTGCGCAGATCAATACACCTTTTTGTTTGAATGTGTTGAGCCACTTGGACACTTTTAATGAAGGTTGTTCTGCACCAGTACCACCCCCCTTACCCTGTGCAACCACTCCTTGAAAAGAATAACAGCCTTTGAAAAAAATGGATCAGTATATTCACTCTTTACTCTTCATAATTCAAATAGGTTGTTACTAGAGAAATTATTTTCCTTTAGGTTATCAACTTGCTTTTCAAGGTTTTAAGTGGTTGTTTTTTTTTTCCTCCCTCCAGGCTCTATACAATATGTATTAATCTATATACATCTTGAAGCACTCTTTATGCTCTTCCTAAAAACAGACACTCGAAGCTTCATGAGCTGCCACCAGCTCTTTGCTGGGGTGAGACACACTGTGGGATGAAGTCTGATTGAGCAACACAGCACAAGGCTTTACTCCCTTTGCCTTCCAGGAGATAGGGGTTTTTTTTCCAGCTCAGGTGCTCCCACACAAAGAGGAAACTCATAGGTATTTACAGGAAAGCAAAATAAATTCAAAGTAATGGAAAAGCGCTGAACACTTTGCAGCACATGAACCCTGGGGAAGTATTTCACATATAAACTGGCAAACGTTTTTCTCAGCCTCTTTTGCTTGGGAAGCTGCTTCTCTCTTTGGAATAACTTTCTTCTAGCACATGGCTTTTGCAGCTCTGTTGTCAAATACACACAACATGCCCCTGAAAGCCCTCTGGGAGGATGAAGGGTACCTGATGCTGACCCCAGCCTCCTTCCTTCCCTTTTTATCTTTTGCATCATGTGCTGGATGCTTTGAAGCCAACGTCCCTACCATGCCTGCTCCCACCCAAGCCTCTTACTTTGCAAATGGAAAATAGCTTAAGAGAAGCATTACGTATTGGGCAGAAAGCCTGCTAGTTTGAAGAGATTAAGGAAAATCGAGATTTTTTTTTAGGAGCAGCTATTGCCTTTGATACTGAGAACAACCTTTTGCAAAGAGAAGTTGCAAATAAGAAGTTGGCTGGAAAGATCTCTAATGATTAGCCCTAGAAAGTTGTGCTTTAACAAATCGAGACTGAATTATCACAGGGAAAATCCCTCCTCCCCCCTCCACCTTGTCTGGCTTTGCTTTTCTGGCTACTGCTGGCAATCAGTGGGGCAAAAGCGGTCAAAAAAGCTCCTTGCTGCTGCCACTTTGCAGAAATTACTCTAAGGCCCACAGAGAGCCCTTCTCTCCCCACTTTACCCATCAAAAAGTCAAGGCGAACTGTGCAGGGCTGTGCTGACACATGGGTCCAGCTGCATGGTGCAGGGGGGTCCTGGCCTTCCCTTTCTGGCCCCACTGGTACCCACAGCACCTGAGGCATGAATTTGATGGTGGGGCAGCATCAGGAGGGAAGGCGTATAATGGAGCTGCTCCTTCCCCATCCCAGTCAAAAGCCCTGTTTCACAGGGGACCCAGTCCCTGTGCCCCAGACCTCAGGATAGGATGAGCGGGCACGTACCTGAGCAATTTTGGAGATCACCACCCAGTGAAAAGGTCTCCTTGATTATGGAGAGTTTGCGACGTGTCACTCCGGTTGTTCCCTAATCATCATATCAAACTCCAAAGGTTCA
>NW_009943935.1:65473-87554 GCF_000696875.1 Nestor notabilis
TTTACAGTCCCTGAAGGTTAAACGTTAACTTACTCTATCTCCCAGCTCCCTGCAGGCCTTTGACCAGATAGCTCGGTCACTGCTGCTCTGATGGCACTGGTTTGTTCACTGTGCCAAAGGCATTCCCAGCTGATCCATCCCAGTTGCTGCTGCTGCCCCCAGCAGAGATACTGGGAGAAGGGACACAGCCTTGTGCCCATGGTGGCTTCAACAGGAGGTTTTGGCTTGCTGGAGGAAAATGGCAGGAGTGAGAAATCCCTCTCACTGGTGGCCTTCATGCATGTAGCCTGCAAATGGCACATTTGCAGGATTTGCTATGAAAACATGTCTGAGAAAAGACTGAATATATTTGCAAAGAGGAAAGCCAGTGCAGGTTTTGGGGACGATTTGTTGCATCTAGAAAAGGCTGCAAATAAATTCAGTGGCCACGAATCTCTGTGATGGGTGGCTTCTGGATTTGGCAATCTCTAAGCATCCAGATACTGTGGTCCTCAGGGTATCATGCTGCATCTGTTGATGCAGCAACAGAATTGAATATTTGCTTTTGCTAAAATCCTTCTAGACCCTAACAGTAATGAAATGGGTGTCATGGTGGTTTGGAAGAGTAATTTCTTATATGATGTGCAAGTTTAGTATCCCACCATAAGGATCTATCCCTGCAATTACATTCTTCTGTGGCTATTTCTCACCTCAATACTGGACCATGACCACACTGCAGCCTGTATGTTTGCCAGTCCTAAAGCTGACCCCTACTAGCAGCCTTAGCCTACACTGATGCTGATCTACATTTAAGGGAGTCTCAGGCTTCGTTTCAAGGCATGTTAAATGAAGTGTTTATGATTAAGTGTTGCTGACGCTTCAAGGTTGGAAAAGTGCCATAGTGGTGTTTGCTCAGCTTTAAAAGCATTAGGTATTCCTGTGCAGTGGGCAGATAACAGGGGCCTTGCTCCCTTAACACAAGCAGCATCTCACTCCTCACTCAGTGCAAACTGCTGTCTCACTGAGGCACTGTTGTGCTCACCCATTTCTTGGCCCAAAATTATGATTGCTCCCAAGGAAATGTCTGCCCTCCAGTATCCACCTTTCTGCTGAATACAGAGGTTCAAATGCAGAGTTTGGAGCACATTAAAAACAAACAAACAAAGAAATCCCCAAAAACCAAAACAAACAAACTGCCCCCCACAGTTATGTCTGCCTACCACTGAGCACAGTACCCAGAGAGGGTTTGGAGTCTGCTACTTCTCCTGACCTCCTGGACAGAGCTTGGAAGTGACGGACAGATATACCATCAGATTTTTTTCCCTGTAAAAGGGATTTTTCTGTCTTTAGTGTGCCATCCTATTTCACCTGTCTTAAGGAATTGGTAAGATTTGATCACTGGTGACATTAAATTTCAGACTCAATGCCAAATTGCCACCAAGCACTTCAGACTCCACAGGGAAATTATTTGAAATAAGTCAGTGATCAAATAAATACTTCTGCCTGGAATTGTGACCATCGAGGGGTGAATCAGCTCCAAAAAGGGAAGTGTCATGCATCTTCATGTGATCATCATAAGAAGAAGTAATGAAAAAGTCTCTTTGGGGAAAAGACAGCTATGTGAGATGTTACCTCAGTGTGGGTAACAGAGGAGTCTGATGATACGTGAAGCAAGACTGGAAAGTCTTGCTGGGGAGGAAAAGCCATCTGTTCGTTAGATGAAATGCAGGTGGTGAGTAGTGTTAGATGTGTAAATAGAAGAATTTGTGATTGAAAGCCAGTCACCAGGCCCCATCATTGTGTAGAAACTGGCTGTGCTTCCACTGGATTGACACACAGACATGGGGGAAGCATGAAAACGTGGGGGGCCCATGGAAAGCCATTCAGATACCAAAGGAGTTGTGATTTTATCATAACTTTATGAAGGTCCTCAGGATTGTGCAGAAAAGGCAGCTGTTCTGCTTTGCTTCTCTGTCTTCCTCTCTCTGGGGCAGGTTTTGCTCAGAAAGGAAAAGCGATCAAAAGAGGAGCTGTGATCTGTGTTTATGTTTCCTCAAAAGCCTCCTGAGAGGTATAGTTGAGAAACCCCAGGAGCAGCAAGACGTAATTGTTTCCTTTTCCATAATCACACCAGCAGTGGGTTGTCTGTTCAAGAGTTTCCCTCAGCTTGTCAGGTGGGATTAGAGAAAGAACATCCAGCTCAAGGAAAATGATACTTAAATGGATGTCACCCCTTTGTATTAATTATTTACTGCCACAAAACCCTTAAGGTGGCCCCAATCCTCCAGCTTCCCCTGGAAGTGCTGCAAGAGATTTCCCAGGATGCACAGTGAGGGCTTAATGGCAAATCTCCAATTCAGATGTGATAAGTCCTCCTGGCTGTGGCTGGGGATCAGTAGCTGTTCATTAGCATAGTAATGAAGCCATTAAAACATCTTTGATTTCAGTGGGAGCAGGGTGCTCTGACCAGGATCTTTTGTGAGGTCACTTTTCAGGCTCTGCTTCCTCAGGTTTTGAAGTAGGGAAGATTTTAATTTAGCATTAGGCTTTCCTTGAACTTTGCAGGGGAAGCTCAGGAGAGAAAGGGGATGGGAACTCAGGAGGACATGGTTTGAGAAACCACCAGTGCTAGGGGCATTGTCCACATCCATTAGAAATGCCTCGACATGCCACAGTGGGCAGATGGGCAAATGTTCCTAGAATCCATGATGCCTCAAAGTGACATGAATTGCAGTGGGTTACTTGGCTTGGGCAGCTTATATAGTGCAAAAAGAGATTTTGCAAGAAAGATAGAAACAGCTTAAAAAGTACGGAGCAGGTATTTACTGGTTAATGCATATGCTGGTTAGCTGAGACTTGAGAGCTTCTATGCCAGGCAGTATTCACCACCCCCCATTGGACACCTGAGCAGAGTTCATTGCCTGGCCTGTTGTTAGCCAGGTGGGGAGGGTTGATCTCCATCATTCCTGGGAAAGGAACCTCAGTGATGTTTCCAGTGCCCTTATCTTTATTTATTGGAGCTTTTTTCTCTGAATTCTTGAGCTTGGAGTGGATCCATCTCAACCACCATCCATCCCGACCATCTCCATATCTTCCTTAGCTCATGTGACTCTCCCTGATGGTTTTCTCACGTGTTTTAACCAAGGTTATGTAGCTGGGCTGGATCTGCAAGAAGCCCTGGAGCCAATGGATCTGGGCCCATAGAAGCTGAGCTACAGGTAAGACCAAGCAAGTCCTCACTGGAGAGACAACTGCAGCAGGTGTGGGAGAAGTGGCTGCCAAGTGATGAGAAGGTAAAAGGCTGTACCCAGCATAAGGACAAATCTGCTTTGACAGAGAGAGAGAAGCAGTTGTATGGGGATGGCTGCCATGTAGTGGGAAGGAAAGCAGAGGCTCTACCAAGGTGAGAGGAATTTTTGGTGGGAGGGTGGAGACCTGTGAATACAGATGTGCTTACCAAGAGACTGATGTGGCTTTGGGTGCTGGAGTGGTGAAGGACCCTGGGGCAGGAGCCTTTGCGCATCCCCACATTTGGAGATGTGGATGGTGCTGGAAGCTGCTTTGTCAGGTCCTTGTTCCCTTTGTTTTTCATATAACCTAGTAAGCCATGTGCAGACCTTAGCTGGGGGGCTGGGCTTTAAGAAACATGAAACCTCAGCTTTTGTTGGGTGGAGCTGTGATCTGTGATATAAGAAGATCTGCCTTTTCGAGCCTTGAAAAAAACATTAAAATGGTGATGAGATTGAATGTTAATAGCTCACCCATAATGTAGATGTATCTGTGATGCCAACACCCTTCCCTTGCCTGGTAGTGTTGAAAGCTTGTCCTGAGTGCTCTGTTTGCTCTGTGTGATGGGGACACCTGGGTTAGGCTGATCATGTTGTGCTCCAGAGAACCCTGAGTGCAGTAGCCCCTGGTTAGCAGCATGCCTATTGCAGGGGGATGGTCTGCTGGCATATAGACATCATTAGGGAGGGTTATGTATGTGTGTGTGTACTAAGAGCCAAGAGTCACAGGTTGTGTTAAACGCCATTACAGCTTATTATAGCTGTAGAAACATTTCGTCCCTTTCCCCAGAATAAATCTGCATACTGTAATGTTATTGTGCTGTATAATTAGAAACAATTCAAGTCCTAATGGTTTCAAAAAACAATCCTATGTTTCAGTAGCCTGCAGCATACCCTCCTAAAGAATTGCATCTAGGCTGCAAAGAAATTTATATTGGAGCAAATAGTCTGTGTATATGTATATTTATATATAAATTATTTGATGCCAATTCCAAACTGATATCAGGTGAAAAACCAACTCTTTTAAAATATTTTTAGTAATGGAGTGTCTGCATTCCCCATCCCTCTGGCTGGGAAATCTCTAGCCTCTTGTGTTGCCACTTTCCCCTTACTGTGGCTGAGACATTTTGTGTTTGATCGTGCCACAGAGAAGTAGCAGAGATTTGGAACTGACACACATCCTGACACTGCCAAGGAAAACAGAATAAATTCTAAAAGTTTTGTGTGTCTGTGGTCATAAGTACTCCTTTGGTTTATAATGGTTTGATAGGATGCGTTTGCGTAAGGCTAATGTTTGGAGATTGATCAAATATTGACACTATGCTTGTCCATAAATGTTTTCCTCTTCTCCTGCTTGCAAATCCAATGTCTTTTGTAGCATGGTGCATGAGCCTGCTGTGTTTATGACATCTGCAGTCTCATGGATTTTCTGCAAATGTTACTGATGGGAATCACAAGAGGAAAAGTACAAATAAGAGTTTTGTAATTCCATCCTTGTTCCCTGGTGTAATGTCAGTCTGAATAATCATAATGCAGGAACTGAGTCCCGTATGTGAGCGCAGGTAACTGTGTACCATCAAGCCCATGAAATGTGCTCATTCCTAATTTGTCTGCCCAATATGGGTTTCTAAAATTTGTGTCATGAAGTAATTGCAAGAAAGTGTTTTAAACCAGGAGCTGGTGGCAATACCAGTTGTGAAAATGTTTTTGTCTCCCTGTTATGAGAAGTGTGTCTTAATTCTGTAACCTGCTGGCATGTCTTTCCCTTTGGCAAATAATTCTTCAAAAGATGGCGTGAGACCCACGTGCTTGGGAAGGTAATTAAAAGTTAGATTCAGCATTATACTGAAAATTTCCCAACCTGGTCCCTGACTCCCTCACCCTCATCCCTCCCTTTCTCTTCATGCAGATTCTTGATACTATGAGCTCTACTCAAGGTTTGGAAAAGGACAGGTTTATCATGGGCCTAATAATACCACATATGTTAGAAATAGGTAATAAAAAATAATTACCTTTCCCCCCACACCCCCCCCATAAAACGAAGTCCTTCTTAAATATGAGGCTATGAAGGCAACCCCTGATGTTATAGATTTTCAGGTTTATGCAATATAGGTTAAAAAAAATAATTTCTGTGAAATGTTATCTGTAAGTTATCCTTCATGTAAAAATATAGCAGGTGGCTAGTTCATCATTCTCAATGGTCATGACATGGAAAGAAATAATATTTATTTGAAAATAAGATTTCTGAATACATGCTTCACAGGCAAAATAAGAGCTGGGACAATTAAAATTAATATCTGGGTGAGTATTTTCATAGCATGGAAGTGTAAGTACAGTTAAAATTTGGGGTTGACTTTTTGGTAATTTTTCCCCTTTTCAACAGTAAGCGGACATTAAAATTATCTGTTGTGGAAATGGCTTTCTCTAAGCTTTGACTTCCCAACCAGCTCTTATTACACTTGTACACATGTACTTACATTCTGAAGTAATAGGATGTTCCAATATTAATGGTTTATGTTAAATATAAGTGAAAGGTAATAATTTGATTTACTGTATAAATCACTGACAGTAAGCCCTCTAATGCTGTTACTACGTATTAAAATAATATACTTAAACCTCTGTCACATCTGAAACCAAATCTCACAAAACAAAGGCCAGATGTTCTTATTTTGCAGCACCTTTTTGAGGCTTATGTGTGTGCAGGAGAAAAATTGCCTTTCTCTTTTTGGTTGTTGCATTTGGGTTTTTTTTTGTTTGTTTTTTTTTTTTTTGTTTGTTTCAGGACAAATAAGAAGTGAGATGGAAAAGACAGGACTGACACAGTTATTTGTCTATTTGTTTTGGAAGGATGCTCTGCACAAGGTTGCATGACATTAACATGCCACAGCCTGCATGGATACCTACAGCATATAATCTGTTTTTATTACAGGAAAAAAGGGACTTTTTGCAGCTCTGGAGAAATCCTAATGCACTGGTTGAAATAAAGCTGTTCAATAGCACATGGACCATGGTGCTTGGGATCTAATACAGGTGTAACTTCAGGAATCTGGTAGGTTCCTCAGGGGCTGTAGGTTCAAACAAGGGGAAACCACCCAAGTGGTACAGCATACCTTGAAACAGCCATTGCCAAATGTTACAAACCAAAGCGAATAAATGTGGTTTGTTGATGTGCCCAAGAGAGGAGAACAGAAAGCATAAATATATCCATGTGGTTATAAAACATCCTAAGAAAAAAGACATTTCTAGGGACAAATAATATGCTATTGAATTAGGTTTTTGTCCTATATGGAGCAAGAGATTTGTCATTAAATATTGCAGCTATCTCCCAGTCCTCCTCTGAGCCCGCGTGATGGAGTATATCTCCTTCAGGCACAAACTGGAAGGAATCAGCTGGAAGCTGATGGGTTGGCAATATCAACATCAATCAAAAAATCTCACCTGATAAGGGAAAGCTGGTGGTGAAAGGGAAATCTCCGTGTGGTTGGGTGTATGTGTAAAGAAGATGGGATCAATGGCACTGTTCTGGTTTTTTTGGAGGGGGCAAATAGTGAACTATGCACATAAAATAGAGGAGGTTGGAAGAGTAGTATTGCCCTTATATTAAGGGCATTGGTAAGATAAATGGCAATAATTTGCACAAAATACTAGGCAAGTCTAGGTAGGAGAGAGGTGGGGGATGAGGCTTGGAGGTACTTTATTTTTATATATAAATACAGCTTTAAAAAGGCATTGGTGGACCTTGGAGACTTTTCTTCTGCTGGGAGACCAGGGAGGAAAATGACCCTCCTGCAGGGCTACGACCTTACTGGCATCAGGGATACGTGGTGGGATGGCTCCTATGACTGGAGTGTTGGAATGGAAGTACACAGGCTCTTCAGAACGGACAGACAGGAGGGATGAGGAGGCAGTGCCAACCTCTATGTCAGTGACCAGCTGGAGTGCATGGAGCTCTGCGGATGGATGAGGAGCCGACTGATAGCTTATGGGTCAGGATTAAAGGGCAGGGACAGGCGACATTATGGTGGGGGTCTGATACAGGTCGCCGGACCAGGAAGACCGAGCGGATGACGCCCTCTATAGGCAAAAAGGTGCAGCCTCGTGTTCACAAGCCCTGGTCCTCATGAGGGACTTCAACTGCGCTGATATCTGTTGGAAGGACAACACAGCAGGGCACAAGCAATCCAGGAGGTTCCTGGAATGTGTTGATGGTAACTTCCTCCTCCAAGTGATAGAAGAGCCAACGAGGAGAGGTGCTATGCTGGACCTCGTTCTCACCAACAAGTAGGAGCTGGAGGGAAACATGAAGCTCGAGGGCAGCCTTGGCTGTAGTGACCATGAAATAGTGGAGATTGAGATCCTTCGGTTAGCGAGGAGGGCCCACAGCAAGCTTGTTAACCTGACTTCAGGAGAGCAGACTTTGGCTTCTTGAGGGATCTGCTTAGTAGGGTAAAATGGAATGAAGGGACAAAGAAAGCTGACTAATATTCAAGGATCACTTCCTCCAAGCTCAGGAGCAGTGCATCCCAACAAAGAGGAAGTTGGGCAAGAATGCCAGGTTCCTGGAATGTGTTGATGGTAACTTCCTCCTCCAAGTGATAGAAGAGCCAACGAGGAGAGGTGCTATGCTGGACCTCGTTCTCACCAACAAGTAGGAGCTGGAGGGAAACATGAAGCTCGAGGGCAGCCTTGGCTGTAGTGACCATGAAATAGTGGAGATTGAGATCCTTCGGTTAGCGAGGAGGGCCCACAGCAAGCTTGTTAACCTGACTTCAGGAGAGCAGACTTTGGCTTCTTGAGGGATCTGCTTAGTAGGGTAAAATGGAATGAAGGGACAAAGAAAGCTGACTAATATTCAAGGATCACTTCCTCCAAGCTCAGGAGCAGTGCATCCCAACAAAGAGGAAGTTGGGCAAGAATGCCAGGAGGTCAGTGAATGAACAAGGACCTGCTGGACAAACACCAGCAGAAAAAGAAAGCCAACAGAGGGTAGAAGCAAGGACAGGTAGCTTGGACGATATACAGAGAAATAGATGATGAAAGTGTTGGAGCATCTCTCCTGAGAAGCCAGGCTGAGGGAGCTGGGCTTGTTCAGCCTTCAAGAAGAAGCCTCCAGGGAGACCTTAGAGCAGCTTCCAGTACCTAAAGGGAACTTAGACGAATGATGCAGAGAGGCTTTTTACAAGGGCATGTAGTGACAGGAAAAAGGGTTACGGCTTGAAACTCAAAAAGTCTGAATCTATTCAGGTTTGATATCAGGAAGAAATTCTTTGCTCTGAGGGTAGTAAGGCACTGGAATAGGTTGCCCAGAGAATCTGTGAATGCCCCATCCCTGAAAGTGTTCAACACCAGGCTGGATGGGGCTCTGAGCAACCTGGTCTATTGGAAGATGTCCCTGCCCATGACAGGGTGTGTCTTTAAGGTGTGTCTTTAAGGCCCCTTCCAACCCAACCCATTCTGTGATTCTATGATTTTTCATAGTGCAAACAAAATTGTCAGTTGTGAGGCAAACCTAACCATTAGGTTGAGCCTTTTGCCACTTCTGAGCTTTTGCCACCTGGGGAGCCAAGAGCAAATAGGTTCTGTTGCTGTTTTCTTCCATGTGATTTCTGCTTTTTTCCACATCTGTTTTTCTTCAAAGACCATTTCATAACTCCTATGTCAGCCTGGCAAATGCAGGCATGCAGAATATTTCCCAATTCACTCTTTAAGTGATAGTCATATTTCCATGACTCATTGTACCTTTCTAATATGGAATAATTTTCTTCTGTAAAGTGTTTCAGTAGTACATTGAAGTAAGGTGTGCTTTATTACATCGTGGTATTGCAGAAAATCACTCGGGACATTCTGATGTCATTAAGGCATGAAGAACAAAAAGTTTATAAACCAGGTACAGAACTGTTACCAGCAATTCAAGAATTAAATCATGGCTGTGCTAGGGTCTGGTGTAATGACTTGGGCTTTTTAAGTCACTGGTTTATTAATTCATTGAGAAATGGAAGGAAAGAAAAATGTCCTGTTCAAATTCTGGAGCGAGGGGAAGAACAAACAGTGGGAACCACCATTTAACCTCACAGCATGTTGTACCAGGATGGGTGAGTGTGGCCCAGCTACTTTTCTGTAGAAAAGGCAAAAATATTTACTTGGGTACGTATTTGATAATGCCCATCAAAATAGGAGTGAGCTTAATCCAAACACCAAGGTAAACACTGGTCCATTAATCAGCCAGTGAGATAGAGAAGCAAGTACAGAATGGGGAAATTGAGTCTTCTTTGCACTGACACTGACGTTGTGCTGCTCGTTTGCAGTTTTGCAAGTGTCTGAGATCATTCTTTTAGTTTGGTTTGTCCTCTCTGGGACTACCTGAAAAGTTGCATCTGGTGCTCAAGAAAACCACAAACCACAAAACCAGCAGCTGAAACTGCACATCTATTCTTTGGCAAATTTCTTGTGGGGTTCCTGCAGTATGATTGTGGCCAGCCTTGCATGGGACAGATAGAATGATGTTGCTTGCATGAAGAGCCTGGTGCCACTTTTCCTTCTGCTATCTTTCTGACTTTTCTTGTAGCAGGGAATAAAGAATCAAGGTTAACGTCAGCCACTCTTGCTCAGGCAGAGGTGCCATAGAGTAAATCAGGCCTGTGTCGTCTGTCCCTTGCTGTGTGTCAACAGCCTGTACTGAATCCTCTTAAGGATGAAATAGAAAAAATGGCTATTAGAAGAACTAAGATAAAGTAAAAAAGTTCCTGTGACCTGAAGAATATGAGAAATAACAAGTGGATGCTGAGTATCACTGTGAAAGCAAAGCCTGGACCTGCAAACCCCTGATCAGCTCCTCAAGCTCTGTAGGTACAGGAAAAATTGCTCACCCATACAAATTGGAGAGATGGTGAACTGTTTGTTAGGTGCTCCTCTGACCCTATTGCCCCACTAAATATGGACATCTCAATGGCAGAGACTTAGATACTTCCATGTGGTCCAGCAGCCTTAAAGTGCCAAGAACCAGAATCAGTGCTGGTCAAGAAATGTATTTCTTAAAATGTTTCTCTAAGTCTTGCTCTTTTATTTTTCCTCTTTCTTTTCTTTCCCTCAGTGGTTTGTCAGGTGTTCTGTTTTTTGGTACATTGGTTTTGATGATGGATGGTCTTGAGCCTGAAGGTGTAGGGTCCTCATGGCAGAGGCTGGTATAGAGGTGACTTGTCGAGACCTTGTTGGAGCCTGGTTCAGAAGCAGGAAAGGTTGTTTCTTCTTCAGGAGCTTACAAAAAGTAATTCAGGTCCAAATCATGAGGCTTGGCCCCTCTGCCTGGTCTAAATGTGAACTTCCCTGAGGGCTTGGGTTTGGATCCAACCAGCAAAATTGCAGTGTTGTTCAGCGGGGTTGCCAAGTTGTCCCTGTGTTCAGGTGGGTGGCTGGCCTGGTCATCCGTGTTAGGCCAAATCTGAACAAAACAGGGTCTGTGATGCAAGGTAGTGGTGTTTATTTTTGGATGTGTGACTACTAACCACTAACAGAGTAAATATTTAATATAATAGAATGGAAAAATAGACTAATCTGAGTAGTTTAAGCAGGCCTGTGTCACTTCAACATAGGTGTGTTTTCTGTCCTTTGAAGTATTTATTTTATTTTATTATTTCTTTAAATGAACCTAGGACCCTGTTAGCTTTTTGGGGTGTTGTAGTTTGCTTTGCTATTTAAAATGAGCTCTACCAGCTGATAGCTTGCCAGCATCATTTCCAAAGCTGACCTGCATAATAACGTATGGGAAATATATTCGTTTTGAAGTGGTGTTTTAAACAAATCCTTTTCAGCTGTGGCCAAGCTTAAACCGTCAAATGTTTCCATGTTGAGAGGAATGGTGTTTCTTTAAAATAAAAACTGAAAAACACCACTCTGGCATCTATTTCTACAATTTTGTCTGTGACCAAGAAATACGGATCAAGGTTAGCTCTGTTTCAACTTCACTCTAAATAGAAAACAACAGTTTAATCTTAAGAGCTGCAATCAGCAAGTGGGACAAAGCTCTGGGGATTTAAGAAGTATTTTGGAGTTTGTGGTTTTGTTTTATTTTCATATAGGTCTCTGAGGCTGGTGAATTTGGTGAGGTTTAATGCGTAGGTCTGAATTCATACCCCCTAAATGCACTTGTTAATTGAAAACTTGGCTTCTCCATAGCAGAAGGTGCCTTTCAGCAACTTTTCTTCATATAACGCCTCTGGCTCTGGCAACTGGTCATCTGCTGGAGATAAATGTTGGATGTTGCTGTGAGCAGGAGTAAGAGGGTAGAGTGATGCAGGGGGAAAGCAGAAAGAAGCTCTGGCAGAGGCAGCATTGGAGAACCCTTCTTTTTACGATGTTTTTGGATGGTGCAGGCTCCTTGCTCCACCATAGTGCTTACCATGATTTCACATTCATGTGGTGGAGGGAATAATGCCCCAGGGTAGGTATGGTCTTGCTAGAAAAAAAATAAAATGTGTAGAAATGATACTCGCCTCACAAGCTTTCCTGGCCACTTCACTTCTGGCCACTCCTATTGTGAGCAGAGACACCATCCTGGACTCAAGAAATGTCCTCTCCTGAAGTTTTAATGTTTCTTTGAGAAAGTTTCAGCTTTGGCAAACTGTCTTTTTCCCAATGGTAAAGTGGCTTATCAGGCTGCACCAGACTAGCTTTCTGCAGGAGCTGTTGAAAAAGAGATGTCCACCCTTCCTAGCAAACCTTGCTAACAACATTTATGTAATGTGCTGACATTTTTTACCCTTTGAAACCAGCCAAAATTATCACAAAATTTTTTGCAGCTGGAAATTGCTGAGGTCTTTCTAGTACTCAGTAACAAATTACAAATTTGAGATAATACATGGCCCTGGGCATTGGTTAGGAATGATGTGTTCTGGGTATTTTATTTACTACTCTGTATGTCTGGGGAAAAAATGTTCAGATACCATGGAACTGACCAATGTATGTATAAATTCTGAATTGTAAACAAATATTCTCCCTGGGTCCATAAATTTTTGGCAGTTTACAAAAATAAAATAAAAATTAAAAAGAGGGCTTAAATAGGAATATATTCAGCTGCCCTAGAAAACAATCAAAATATCCCTGATATTTTGGGATGGGATGGGGCATCACTACCCCTACCCTAAACTGGGCAGGTTTCTGCCGAAGATTTAGAGTTGAGAGGCAATAGCATCCAAAGGGACCTCTGGAGGTGACAGGAGCCAACTGTTTTTCAGAGCAAAGTCAAGGTTTTGTCCCATTTGTGGTCTGCATGAGTCAATTCTGTTGTAAAAAGGTCACAAATGGATCAAAGCAGCATGTTCATTGACTGTTTGGCTGATTCTCTATCCTTGCCAGAGATTTCTTGCTGCCAAAGCATTGGGTCTTTGAACAGGGGGGCTGTGTTTGCTGGGGAGGATAACGGGCACCATGTTACTTATGGGGTTGCTTGAGCAACTCTTTAAACAGATTGTAGGTGGAAATATGTGTGTGGTGATGCTCTGTTTAACATTTTCTTTTGAATCTGAATATATCAACAGTAATTGATGCATAGTCATACAAATTAGTATTAGCTTGAATTTAGAAGTACATATTTGTAAGAGATATTTTGGAAAATATACTTTATTCTACGAAACAAAAGAAAAACTAAAAGGAATGGAAAAATAAGAATTTCCAGGAAAAGGAGAGGTAGCTGAAGACTCCAAATCTCCAACATGTTCTAGTACATAGGGAGTACAAAATGTCCTGTCCCTGGTAAATGTGGAAAATAAGTCTGGTTGTCTTATCTCTGTCTCTCTGCTGTAGATCACACAATTTCTCCTGCATAGTACTGGAGTGCATTGCTAAAGGCAGTCATGGAATCTGTCACTGCCATGTCCCTTGGACATCTACTTATATCAGGCAGAGTAATCTAGGGATAAATGGTTCTCAGGTTCCATTGAGGCAGTGAATTGGGCCATGGGGCTCAATCTCTAAGCCCCTGTAAAGACAAGGGTACCTGGACCATCTCTGTGAATGTCTGGACTCTATCGAGGCTCTTCGTGAATAGATGCAACAAAACCTGCGCCTTTAACAAGAGTGGGAAGCCCTGAAGACCACTTCTGGAGGTGCTTTCTAGATCTACGCTTCAATTTCCTATGGAGTTACCAAAAAGCTGATGAATCTAAACAGACCTGGACTAGCCAATAAATTGCTAGACCCTTTCTGGATCAGCAGCAGAAAAGTTCACTATAACTCTGAATATTTTCCAGCACATTTCTGCTTCAAAGGGTCTTGAGCACTCATATTTTATGGACACTTGCTGCAATAAGCAGAACAACTTTATGTTTAAAGTGTGGTTGGGGCCAACTCCACTGATTTCATCCCAAAGTGTCCTAGGGTTAGCTGCTGCTCTGGGTCATGCGTGTAGGTTTTAATAGGGTATTAGCATAGAGCCAAGGCAGTCAGCAATGTGCTAGCCACTCTTCTGCTTTACTCATCATCAAAAGAATTCAGCTCACTTCCACTTGCAAAACCTTGCCCTTGAGGACAGAGCTGTGTTGAAAACTGCTTTCTGGATCAGCAACAAGCAAAAAATGTGTGCTTTTGGTCAGCTGGAATAGTTGTGGTTTGTCTTTTTGTTTGTTTGTTTGGGGTTTGGTTTTTTTGGGTGTGTTTTGGGGTTTGGTTTTTTTTTTGTTTTGGTTTTTGGTCAATACTGGATGATTATATTTTTCTCTTTCCCCCCCCCCTTTTTTTTACCTTGTCAAGAAGGTCTTCATGGCATGTTGTGGTGCCCTAATTTAATTTTTTTAATGGACTATTTCTGTATGTCAAGCAGGAAACCTTAGTGAGGTATTTTGAAGGAGGGGAAAGCCTGATTTCTGACAAATGAATACTATCTATCTCTAAATATTTTACTGTTCTGTTAGTGCACCATCACCAGGAAGAGCCACAGACTGACTTGTGGATCTGGAAGAAGGCCATCAACTCTGAGCTGATAATGGCCATGAAGTCAGAGCTCAAGTGCCATGGTTTCATTTTTCTCATGTGTTCAGAATCAATTGTTTGTTTTTGTTGTGTTTTTATCTTTTCTTGTTAACATCACTGACACTTCTGGTAGGTAAGAAAGTCACTGTAAAGGGGTAAATATCTTCTGCTTGTCCTCCTTGTGATGGACAGTTGGCCTGACCTGAATTTCTATTTGTAATTAAATTCACCTGCATTTTCCTATGGAATATCTTCTTAACGCCTAGGCAAGCTAACTCATACTTCTGTTGCTGGCAGTAACAGGCAGGGGCAGGCAGCACACTTTCTATCCATGAGAGAATGGAAGAATTTCTATCTGTCGTTTACTATTACCTTTTTTACAGGCAATAATGCACCATCCTTGTAAATACCCCACAACTACTGAAACCTTCTAGAGAAAGATGCTAGTGCAGAAATCCTGTCAGAATATTAGAAATCGATGCTACTCTAAAACCACATTTAACACAGGTGTGGAACAAATTTCTGTATTTTTATTCATTTAGTAATGGTAAAAATCATGCGGAAGGATGGGTTCTTTTTTTTTTCTTAACATACATGGCAATTTTGAAGACATTTTAAGTGTAAATGGAAATATATTGTGTACATTTATTATAATCTTAGATCAGTCTAATGTGTCTGAAAGTTCAATGTTTTAGGAAGCGCCAATCTTGTAAGAATTTCTGAAGTCACTGGGATATGGCTCCTTGAAAGTCCTTAGAAACTGCTGCTTATCTGGGGTGCAGCATTGCCACAAGTTAGACCTCTATTTTTTGCCACTAGTAATTTTTTTTCTTCTGGACACTTCAAGCTTTGCAAAGGGAATGTATTTCACTTTGGGTCTGGCTCTCCATTCGTCTTGCTCAACAAACCCTTTTTCTTTTTTACTACTTTTTCTGGAATCAGTAAGTAACTATATTCCAGGAATAACACTTTTTTTCTTCCTTTTTTATATGTAACCAGACTCATTCAGTTTATATCGGATGAAGCTTTTATGCTGTTGAATACAAAGTGTATATATAAGACAGAGCACAGAAAATAAATGTGTTTATCTTGAAACTGCAGAATGTTTCCTGGGTTTCTAAAAGTGGTCTTGCAGGAATGTCCTAAATAATAAACCAGGAAAAATATTCAAGGTATTCAGTAACTCTACCTGTTATTTATCTGTATTGAAGCTTTGTTTCAGTTCTTATGCTTAACTGAATAGTTGGGCCATGCTGCATTTACCACTGTGTTGGCTCCTTTCAGGTTTTATGGACACTTCAAGCCAGGGAGAAAAAAAGTTATTATATTAATTATGGAAATAGGAAATACACACAGCAAAGCATTATCAGCTACCAGGCTGTGATGGGCTGTGCTAGGTAAGGCTACTGCTCAATCTTCTGAAATGACCCACTTTTAGCTGCCTATAAACTCTCCAGATTTAGGCTGGATGTTTTCCACTTAGCCTTAGACAGAGTTATTCTCTGGAAAGATTTGATTTGAGAAGGATTGGGGGGGGAAAAAAAAAAAGCTAGAGACAAGCAATCTTGTTCACTGTCAGCTGTGCTTATTACTCTTTCATCCTGGAGCTGTGCAGCATCTCTTGGCTTTTTAGGCATAGAGGCAGTGGCTGATTCTTTGAAGCTTACAGGCTGTACCATCAAATCTCCCAGGATGCTGTGATTTGACTGACTTTTTGTTGTTTGGTGTGTTCAGCAAATTGTGTGTATCTCTCTCTCTCTTGCCCACTAACCTTGTCTTTCAAGTTTTTTAAGTTCTTCTGGGGCAGAGAGATAGAAAGTGTACTCAGTGTCCTACTGCTGGATGGGGATAAACAGACTGGACATGTGAATGGGACCCTCATGGCTTGGACATGGGATGCTGGTGCACACATTCTTCTCAAATCAGAAGTTATAGTAAAGGGTTTAGAGCAGGAGTGCATGCATTGAATCCACTATGTGCATCATACAGCGCAAGTTGGCTGTAATTCAAAATCCTGCAAAGATCATGGTTTTCCAGACATGCAGCAGAGAGCATGTTGGACACTAAATGTCATTAAGATGTGAGTGCGGAAGTGCGGGTAAGACTGTGATCGTGTTAACGCACTTCCATTTTTAACTAAAATTAGGATACTTTAGACGTTGGAAGAATTTCAGCTGCATGTAAGTGACTTCTGAAAAACATGAATCTGTACTAGACATTTAAGATTCAGCACTTCATGTGATTTAGATCTGGAAATTCCTCTGCAGAAAGGTATTAGGAACATCAACCCAAAAATCCCGACTAGGCTGAGGGCTTCTCAGACTTCTTTAGTGCAGGTACCACTTAGAGTAGCATATCTCCTTCTTGCGTGACCACAGAGTTAGCAGAGTTAATGTAATGGCAATCTTGCATGTGGGCAACAAGACTCTTCTGCCAAACACTTACTTTTATGTCTAGTAGGAAATTTCAGTGCGAAAAGGAGTTTCATTGTGTCTTTTTAAGATAGATGCAGAGTATAGCTCAGCATGTGCATCTTCAAGTGTAGGTTCACTCAGTGTTGTTTCCCATGATTCAAGCTGATATGTGATAGCACTTACTATGATGTAGGAAAAAAAATAAATTTTCACATGACAGGAGTCCAGATTCAACAGGAAAAATGTCTGCCAAAGACCTGAAGTCAGTTTGAAGTCTGCTTTGTGGATCTTGGAAATGGTTTTTAACAGGTCCTGACTTCAGCTGAGAGGGGGATGAAGAGGTTTTATACCTATTCTTGAGCAGTAATTGAAGGCTAGCTGTAAAGCGTTTTGCCAGATGAGTGCTACAAGCTTTTCTGGTGCCTACAGGACTGGGTTCAGCTGGGTGCACCAAGCTTTGGTACCGGCAAGAGGCTGTTTTTCCTATGAGACTGAGCTTGGTAACAGGGGAAAAATAAGATTTCTAAAATAATACAGGAGGTCCAATCACCTTGCTATTTTTTTCTTAATACATGCATAAACACAACTTCATCTGGATGGTGAACAGTAACTCTGAATAGCAATTCTCTCTTGTCCTTTTACTTTGAAAAACAGACAGTGTCGCCTCTTAGCTGATGAATAAGTTGGTTCGTGGGAGCAAAGCGTACTTATCTAGCTATTTTCAGGCTCTAATATGGGAAGCAGGTGATGCATAAAATGCTCAAATGAAGAACAAATTGACCAGAGGAAAAATATTCATTTATATTTTAAAAAAGGGATCTCGTTTTGTTGGTTTTGCTCACTGCACTAAGCTGGTCTATACCACAAATGCTCTCTTGGTGTTCGGCACCTCTTCCTGAACTTGTGTTTTCATCTTGAACAGATAGTATAAAAAAAGTAATAAATACAGCTTTGGACTTCAGGTTAAAAAAGCCCACCCAACCAAAAAACCTCCAAACAAACACAAAACCAAACAAACCAAAAACCACAACCCCCCAGTTAGACAACATTTCTCCTAAGAGTTTATGACAACTATATACTCTCACTATGGGTAAGAAGTTTCAGTAGTAGTTTCAGTAGCATCAATATCTCTTACTTTTCCACTGTAAATATTTGAGATTTAAAAAAAATAAATCCAAACAATTCCCCAGTTGTAGTGTGTCCCTGATCCATTTGTACCTAATGAGATGAATCTCCATTAATTTGTTTGACCAGCTCTACCTGAAATTTTTTACTTTGCTGCTAAAGTCAGAGTTGACAACTTCTAGGTTGTACAATTCATAGTGCCTTTGCAAATCTGTGGGGCTTTTAATTATTTCTCCTCTCCCAGACAAGGGAGCAGTGCATGGTGTCATTTCTTAGTCAAAGAATATTTAATCATGGAAAAAAAAAAAGCCCGTTTCTAAGGAAGATTTGAAGAAAATTTGTGTTGAAAGACATTGCAGACAGCTAAGGCTCTTTCTTCTTTGATGGCTTCTCTGGTCAGTAGCTTCCAGAAACAAAGGGCATAGAAGCTGAATGTACAGTTGCTTGGGATTTTAAAATGAAAATTCATTTAGAAATCTGGGGGTCCTTAAGGGAAACAAGGTAAAAATAGCTGCAAAACTGAAGTGGAAAGGAACATTGATATTCAGTATATTAATTTCCCACAGCCAGAGATTGACATTAACAGCTCTGCTGGGAAATTACAGTATTATTGTTTAAATGCTGTGGAAATCCAAACAAAGACTAGGAAGCTACAGGATGTTCTCTGAGAATGTGAGCTTTCCTGAAAGAAAATAAATTAAACAGTTAATCTCAACCTCCTAAATATTGATATAAAGATGTAAAAGTTAAAAGGCTTCACAAGCCACCATGACAGGGATGTGATAGGGCACTAGCCAGTCTCCAAGTCAAATACTCCCAGTGTGTCTGTAAAGTAGTTTAATTTTATATGCTGTCCTAAAAAAGCAGGTTCAAGAGAATAATAATAAATAATGGAGTTAATGACTGCATTGTCCAGGAGTTGAGCTGTGGCAGCAAAGTGAGGAATGGGGGCTGTTTCTGGACCCTAAAAATAACCTCATTGATGAAAAGTCTCCTGGAAGACCATCCCTGGGACAGGGCCCTGCAGGGTGAGGAATCCCCATCCTTGTGGACTGCCCTGGTGTAATAAGACATTGCCCTGAGCAACCTACTGTAGCTGTGACATTGGGTCTGCTGGAAATAGGGTTAGGCTGGAGACCCCCACTCCTGCATCTCCACCTGGAGCTTGGTGAGATTGCTTGGCGGTGTGGGTGATGCCAAGCCAGCGACCACACATGTTGCTGCTTCATGAAAGCAACTCTTGATGGTTTTTTTTTAAGTCAGAATAGAACAATGCGAGAGTCACTTGTGGGAAAATAAACACGGAGTTCAAAGCTGTACTTTGAGGTCATTGCTTCCCCTACAGTCATTGCTTGAATCATAAAATCGCAGAATGGTTTGGATTGGAAGGGACCTTAAAATCATCTGGTTTCACACCCCTGCCATGGGCAGGGACACTTTCCACTAAAGCAGGTTGCTCAAAGCCCCGTCCAACCTGGTCAATTTATGTACAGATCCCATAGACCAGCTTTTGGCACAGGACCAGCTCACATTCGTTTTTACTGCTGCTGAATGTTCCCTTTACAGCAAAACAGGCAAAGGTCATTTTACAACTGCTTTGTCACTTTCCTAATTTCAAAAAAGCCTTTTTTGATATATTAAGTGAGTTTCTTTTCTCTGTTTACATTTGAGTGATCATCTGCAGTGCTAGGCAAGAGATTAGCAGACCTCAGGAAGGAAAAGATGGATTATACCTCAAAGTAGACTTCCACAAATACCCCCAGCCATAGTGCAGCCTGTTTTTTGGAGCTGATCAAATATAAACATGGAGGGTGCTCAGGAAAAGCAGCCTTTTCCAGTTAGGCCTGGTGTCATCTTCCCAAGATAACTGCCAGTTGTCACACTAAGCACACTTGTTTTGGCACTTGAACATGCTTGTAAGGAGCACAATGCTCTTTAGATTTGTTGCAGATGAGATGCTGAGCATTTTACAGAAATGTTTGAGTCTCCAAATAGACTGCTAGTGATTTAATGTATTTCTGGTTGGCCAGGTGGCTGTCAGCAGCTGTGTTATGCTGCTGGATGTTGCCTTTTGACACTGATGTCATTAGGTATGATACAGCACACAGAGCAGAAAGTGCTTTGTTCCGTGACTGTAGCATATTGGGAAATGTTAAACTTGGGCTTAGTGCTTTATAAAGTGAAGCTGTTGATACGAGGACTGTGATGCAACTTGTCGACCCCAAGGGAGAAGAGATGACTTTGGAGCAGAGCTCTGCTCTGTGTCCTGTGGACTTGGGTTTGGAAACCTCTTCTGTATCTCATCTCTTGTGTTGCAGCCCATGGCTTGGCCACCTCATGCTATACCGTACTGAAAAGTCTATAGTTTCTCAACAAGCTGCTGCTTTTGCGATTTCTCAAATGTAGGCAACGTTAGCAATATCAGCACTGCCATTAGGTAGTAACAGATTTGGCCATGTAAGGGGATATCCTCTTAAGACCTCCAATCTGTTCTCCACTTCAATTGGTTGTTCTTAGGTCCAGTTTCCTGATTTCTCCCAGTCTGATGTGATAATAAATAAGACAGGGTTTTTTCTCCCCACAAAAAGCAGTGAGACGTATTCATTCTTGCGACGGAGATGCCCTGACTTGCCAGGACACAGCCATAAGAATCTTGGAGTAGCTGTAATGTTGACCCTGCTCGGAGTGGGGTTGGGCCAGGGATAGCAAACTTGGTGTAGTTGTGAGACTGGGTGTCTGTATCAACTTTCCTGGAAAGACGCTAAAACCTTCAGAAGAGTCCATGTGTCTTGGGTGACGTACTAGTGGAAGTAACAAAATGTTTTAGGAGTGTTAGGTGGATCCTCAGGCAATCTTTGGTCATCTGCATGGTGGCAAACAAAGAAGCCTCTGACTGCTGTAATTTATGACCTATTGTTTTATTAACTTCAGAGTGCCAAGCATATGGAACTTGAATGTATTTCTAGTCTGAATCAACGGTTCTTCAGAAAGGAGATAAAGTAAAAATTAGCCAGTATTTCCATGGCTAAGGAAAGGCTTTTACCTAAAAGCAAATTGGAATATTTTGCTCATCTTGACAGTGCCACAGTGCAACAAATGGAGATGGAAATATTTGAGATCTGGAACTGTGTTTTTCCTGCAAAACATGGAGAGTGGCTCAGAGTGCTCCTCCAGGAACCATCTAGTTGGTTCAAGAGAAATGAAGGACATAGTCATTGCTCGACATAGTACTATGCTGCAGGAAGTCAGAAGACTTTGGTCAGTTGTGTTGTTTCCCATTAGGAACCTTGGAGCAGCTATTTTATCAAGAACTTAATTCTTCTTGCTGTGTATCTTTTTCGCTCTGTCTCAGAAGAATGAATCATTGGGATTTAATATTTGGGATTAAATATTTTCCACGTGTCAGATCCCCATTTCACAGCAGCAATGCTATTTGCAGGCTGCCTATGTTGCTCATGCTGGGGAAATATAACTAGCAAGTATGGCAGCTCATTTTTTTTGGACTATTACTCTTTTTTCAGAGAAGCAAGTGATCGTGAAGGCTTTTTCATTCCTGTGGTTTTGCAAGAACGAGAAAGTGCTGTGATGGGCCTCATAGTAGAAATATGTGATAGGTCTTGTAGCTGAAAAACGTATATTCTTAGGCTTGAATTCCTACAACTCCTGAAGTTGTTCTCCTTTGCTCCCCATGTGGTAGCGCCTCATGTGTGTTGGCTCTGGCTTTGCCAAGATTTGGGTTAAAAATGTACTGTTTTGCACGTGTCTTGGACAATATTCCTCAACAGGCATTATTCCTCTTCCTGTGCATGGTCTTTTAGTGTTTTCTGAGACATACTGATCCAGTTTCTTCCTTCTGTCTTCAAAGAAATTGGGGAGTGTTTCAGAGGTACCTACTGCCATTCCAGGGGAGGGTTGCAGAAGAACTAAAATGCTCTGGGGGATGAATATTCTTGAAAGGTGAAGGGATTTTTGTTATCAATCTACCATTATTTTTAATAATTCTGTATTTAAAAAAACCTTTACAGAGAAATCAGTTCAGAAAAGCCTGCACCTAAACTTGTAAAAAGATCAAGTGATGGAAGTTATTACAAGGCCATTTCTGTTTCAAAGGCAAGGGACGGACACAAGTCTGGCAGAAAGATACTTTTTTTTTCAATTGAGTTATGACAAAGCTCTGAATTTTTGAGTGTTCAACATCTTGCAGAAATTACCACATGGAATGTGAGTGAAGATAGAGTCTTAAGGACCACAAATGCAGAGAGAGCCAAACTCTTTTGGGATAGTATAGAGGGGAAAAAACCCCAACCAGCAGGA